>NC_048447.1:9810609-10108290 GCF_004353265.1 Vitis riparia | reverse complement strand
CTTATAATTACATATGTTTTTATTAACAAACATTTCTTGACTGCATTTTGAACAAAAAAAAAAAAATGAGATGATTCTTATAGTTTTAGTTAAATGCTTTAATATTGAAACAGGTTGTACCTTTCACCCCTAGTGCGGGCGTTCTTGAATGGGTAAATGGTACTCTTCCTCTTGGTGAATATCTTATTGGAAGGTCAGTGAAATAAGTTCTATCTTAATAGCAGTAGTATTGGTTCTGTGTGTCTTCATGATATAATTCTCTCATGTCTTTGACTTTCAGCATGAGGAATGGAGGTGCCCATGGACGCTATGGAATGGAAGACTGGTCATTTTCCAAATGCCGGGAGCACATGACAAATGCAAGTGCCATATGCTTCTACCTCATCCAAAAGAAAATATGTATATATATATATATGATAATTTGATGAATCATCATCATTTTATGATATGCTTCTACTTCATCAAGAATTTATGATAACATATCATCAATTATCATCATCATTTTATGATATGCTTCTACTTCATCAAGAATTTATGATAACATATCATCAATTATCATCATCATTAGTGTCAACATTGTTGACATTTTTTTATAAGTAAAATTTTATACAATGAGCACCAAAAGGGAGCATAGCCCATGCACAAGATCTATATAAAGACCAAGAAGACAAAAGAAAAGAAAAAGAAATAGTCTTCACAGTCCCTCAATCCTTCTACTATGACTAATGAAAAAATGGTTTTCACTGAATGTCTGCGAGATTCTCAAATCTCCTTCTTAACTCCTACTAACAATGTCGAATGGTATCCTATTTGACTGCTGCATCTTAAATTATGTTGTGTCCTTTTATTCATATTTAATCTCCTGCTTTCATCCCTAGCTGCTCTCGTCCTTGCTGCTTGAGGATATTTCAGCAATATATGGGCGATATTTTGCAGAAATTTTGCAGATTTTCATTTCCCCTCTTTCTATACTAGTACCCCCAACTTACCAATATGTTGAGAGAAATATCAGCAATATTGACCATTTTTTTATCTTTGGATGTGAGAATGTAAAAGGAGAAATTAAAGGCTGGTTTAAGATGTTTATCATTGATGTTGTGGTATTGTTTTGATCTCTTTTATAGGAAAAAGACAAGCGCAAGGCATTCCAGGAAGTCTGCAAGAAGTTCAGGTGCACCCTTTTCAGTGAAAAATATAGTCATTGGAAGGTTTATGCTCACTTGTTTGGAAACTTACTTTACTCGAGATATCATGCAGACCTGTCATGCATAATTTTTTCTTGGAGAGATTTTTACAACCAGCTGACTGGTTTGAGAAGCGCCTTGCTTACACAAGGAGTGTAGCAGCTAGTTCAATGGTCAGTTTATGTTTTTTCTGTGAAATTGATTTTGATCTTTCTTTGAAAGTAAATCTTAGTTTCCTTTACATTTGGATTCCAGTATTTATTTTTCCAGATAGTCCCTTTTCCTTATATTTTCTGTGGGCATAAAATGTTGTTTTTGTTGGAAAAGGATTCAGAATATTTATTTTCAACAATAAAAAACTGATACAACCTTTAACTATTTTATGAAAGTCGTTTAACTATGCTCTATCTAATCCCTTAAAATCACTTAACTATGCCCTATCTAATCCCTTAGAATCAGGATTTATTTACGACTGTATATTTATAGCCAAACATTGCAAATATTTATAGCCTATCATTAATTCCCTAAATGATAAAAAATACATTAAATATTTTGTAGTTCACTCAACAATTGGTTTGGTAGAATTTCTGCTGCAGATTTGTTTGAACCCGAGACAAGGATTGTGGTAGACATGTCAGACATTTTGAAGAGGACAGATTTGTGAGAGCAAGGGTAGATTTTGACAAACTAACAAAAGATCAAAACCAAAAAGAAAATTGAGATGTAGTTTTAATGTAGTTTGGGCAACCATGTTTACATCCATGGGTTAAAGCAAAACATTCCGCTATATTATAGAGAAAATTACGAGGAATTAACAATATATGAGATTCTTTATGATATTCTTTTACCAAAGGGAATATTTACTAAATTAGGAATTTGTGACACTTTCCAACTCCAACCTTCAAAAAGATCCACCTGTTTGGCAAAGCACCTAACCACTGCCCAATGGATTTTAGGAGTTTGAACCAATTTGATTAAGCAATGAATAATAAAGGAACTGTGGAAAGTATACTTAAGGAGCCCTAATCAATGCTAAAGTGAGTTTTAAATCTGCACCAACAATACAACGAAAAAGAAGGGTATTGCAACATATCCCTTGTGTGCTCACTTACTACTTTGCACTTCCTTCTACTTCTTCACATTCTCTATTTGAGCATCCAAGATGTACCAACCCCATTAGAGTTACAAATTTTTTAGGGACATTCAAGAAGCCATATTAAGATCAAACAGGTTTCATCGTCCACTTGTTAACCGTAAAAAATACATCTTCTGAAATTATGTGATGACTGAGACTGATTCTCTTATGATAGTTTATGACACTGATGTATATGACTTCAGGTGGGATACATTGTTGGACTTGGAGATCGACATTCCATGAATATACTTATTGATCAAGCCACTGCCGAAGTTGTTCACATAGATCTTGGTGTTGCCTTTGAACAAGGCCTGATGCTCAAAACACCAGAGAGGGTTTGTTTATTTTAATCCTAGATTCTTTTTCACGGAAGCCTAATTTTCTTGGGTTAGATATTGTTGAAACCAGATTCTCTTCATTTTTCATGTGTTGTCTTAACCATCTTTGGCAGGTTCCATTTAGGCTGACAAGAGACATAATAGATGGAATGGGAGTTACTGGGGTAGAGGGGGTTTTCAGAAGATGTTGTGAGGAAACTCTTTCTGTCATGCGAACAAATAAAGAAGCACTGCTAACCATTGTTGAAGTATGATTTTTCAGAATGATTTCCTAATTCATAAGTAAATAAAACTCAATTCTATTCACTGATAATATGTGAACTCTATACAGGTTTTTATCCATGATCCCCTATATAAGTGGGCTCTCTCTCCACTGAAGGCTTTGCAGCGTCAAAAGGTATTTCAAAAGTTTTATGATTTTCTCTTCCATTATAAGAAAATACAATGTGAGCAGCACCTGTTTGCCCTTCCCAGAAAGAGGGAGGGAGGAGAGATCACCAAGATTGAAAATAACAACAATAAATAGAGAAGATATTTGTCTACTTACAGTGCACCTATGGTATGGTAGATGAACTTTGCAATTGAAATTTAATGATACCCTAACAATAAAAAAAGGCTGCAGTGTATGATTCATGACAACCACCAAAATTTAGTGTTAGTGTGTTCCTGTCATGCAATGTTTCTGCTTTTGGGTCACCAATACTACTGTTCATCCTTAATGCTGATATGTATTTACAATTGACAGCTATTATGATAATATTATTATATAACTACAAAGTCATTCCGAGTAGCTTTCACCTTTTTATTCTCCCTTTTCTATCTATTTACCTTGTCGGTAGTCAAATAATATTGATGCAGAAATGCATGTATCGACACATTTTGCATTAGTTTCATGAATCCCGGTTTCAAGTTACTCCAGCCTTATTTTACTTCTGTAGCTTCTGAACTCCTCTCTAGTTTGCTTTACAATTAGTCCCCATGGGATGCATGATGTGCATTAATGTGTGTTTCCAGCATGTTAAATATTGTTGTTTATGCAGCATTGTTCTTTCCCCTTGATAGGAAACTGATGATGATTTGGAGACTAGCTTGGAAGACTCGGAAGAGGAATATGAAGGGAACAAAGATGCTGCACGAGCACTGTTGCGTGTCAAACAAAAACTTGACGGATATGAAGAGGGTGAAATGAGAAGTGTGCATGGGCAGGTAATTTTTCCAGTATCAATACCGCATGCATCTACTTGGATTATGTGGGAGTAAGAGGGTGTTTAATAAATCAACTTAATGACTTAATGACCTAATTTAAATTTTTAAGTATGTTTGCTAAATTAACTTAATATTGTAAGTTAAAGTTCAAAATGATTTTAATAAATCAATTTAATGACTTAATAACATAAGCATAATTTAACATAAATTCACTTTAAGTCATTAAGTATTAAGGTTTACCAAACAGTCCAAGTCTCAGTAATTTTCTTTCTTTTCCATGTTGGTGCATAAGTTTGTTGTGCCATAACATCACCTTCAAAAGTTTTTGAAATCAGTTACTCAACATGAGCCATTGAAATCGTTGTGCAACAAGATGATAAATATCACTGCCTTTTGATTCTGGTGAGGCAGCTTTATGAAATCTTACACCATAAATAGCCTGCAGGGGCAATGAATCAGAAATGTCATTTACTATGGTGAATAACTAGCTCTGCCTCACTGGCACCGTTGTAATTGAATCTTAAGGAGCAATTGCATTGAGCCTAATGATAACTTGAATGCATAATCACACTTCTGCTGCTAATTATGCTGCCAGTGATGATAACTTTTCATATATCATATATTCTGGAAAAGCTATCTTATGTTGCACTTTCATGGCTTTTCAGTATGGGCCGATTAGTCTTGATATCTTTAGTAAAATAATGTACACAAGGTTGATACCAGAAGTCTATCGCACTTTGGTTACTTCCAAGTAAATTAGATATTTCAAGTCAAAGAATTAGACCTTTTTAAAGGTTTGGTCACTCGGCTCCAGGATTTGGCCCGGTTATTTTCTTCTGTAATTCTTCCCCCCCAAAAAAAGTGTAGTTCCGGGGAAGCAAGCTTTAGAGAATCTTGCAGAGATAGAATGCAGTTTGTCCTAGAAACTCGGCAAGAATATTAAATGTACTAATACTAGCAGGAACTTGAGAACCCAATTTTTTGTTTTTGTTCTGTTCTTTCTCACAATATGATTAACCTGAAATTTTATTTGTAGGTTCGACAACTGATACAAGATGCCATCGATCCTGATCGTTTGTGCCGAATGTTTCCTGGATGGGGTGCTTGGTTGTGATGATAGTTGATCAACGTCTTAGCCCTACCGCCACCCAATAATCTTGTATAGGCGGCCTTTTGGTTAATTTCCATGTGAAAACTGAGGTAATAAGACTTATGTATTGGGTGCGGTTGATGCCAGTATGCTTGCAACCTTGTTTGTTAACCACCCTTTTGAAGAGGCATGCTCTACTTCTGTAAATATAACAGTTATCTTCGCCACCCTCTGGTTTTGTTTTTCCTATTGCTGTAAGTGGGACTGACGCCATGGCCTTTTTTTGAGTACTTGCACGGATCAATCAGGGTATGATGCCTTACTAGGGGATCATTATTGTTCTTACTAAATGAATTGCATTTATGCCTGGCTATGGAATTCCAAGATAAACGGAATTTTAACCAATCCACTATTTCCGTAATAAAATCTTCCAGATCCGCATCATGCGACCACTATCAGTACAAACAAATTTAAGGGGGCTCAGACGATCCAAAACATCACTACTGATGAATTGATGAATGGGAACCAAATCTAAAAGCTGATATTCTAATCAATGTCGTGAAGCAAACGCCGAATGTCTTTTATTATTTAAAGGAGATGCCAGCATGCCACAAATTGGGTGAGTACCTTGCTTTGATTGATTTCTCTGCTGCCCCCAACTGGCCCTATGATGCATTAACAAACAAAGGATGAACTCCACTTTAAAAGAGACATGGCATGCTATGGGAAAAAAATCCAGTTTATTAGTCTTCTTGTCGGGATAGGAATCGAGAAAATTCCAAGTATGAAATTCTTCCAAAAAAAAAAAATAAAGGTAATAAAGCTTAAAAATGGTTCGAAAATGTCTACTCTTTGGATTAATTTTTGTGTTTTATTGATGTGATTCTCTGATTCTCTTTACCATTTTCTGAAGTCTTAGATCTGAAAAAAGTTTATAGGATATAGCTTTTCGTCTCCCTTTAATGTGTATGGTGTAAAGTATTTAGCTTTTCATCTCCTTTAAAGGTCATTGAGTGAGGATACAAAGAATTAGGTGATAATATAAAAGAATTAGATATAAATGTAATTAATCGTATTTATTTGTATGAATCCGATCCATACTGCAGCCGACCTTGTTTGCCTAACATCATCTGGTATTCTCTCCTAGAAAGGCGGACAGGTATACCCTGTCAATAAGAATGCGTAAAGGATTTGAGAGCATCTACAGCAGGATACAGAAAAATATATTTTTATTTCACGGATGAAGCCAATCTAGAAAAAGTCAAAAACGAAGGCTAGCACGCGTTGAACACCGGGTGAATGCGCCTCTTGGTTCAAGTTCGCTAGATAATGCTGTAACCAGTTCAACTTTGACATGCACAGGAGGTAGGAGGTTACAAATGATAAGGACCAGGACCAGAACCAACCACCATGAGCCATTTAACCCCACCATCCTTTTACATTTTCTAATCAATGTTTGGCAATTGTAAATGTAATTTTGGAATATATATATATATATAATAATTAAAATTTTATCTTTAAATTTGTGATCATTGATACTTAAATTTATATGTAAATTTGAAAATAACTTTTCCATGAGGCTATTTATAGAACCGCATTTGGTCAAAAGTGGGAGAAAGGACATATTACTGTTGTAATAAACAAAAGGGAATGGGGATTCCCACCACTATCTGCTCGCATGTGTCATATGTCTCTGTATATAAACCAACGGCTCAAACACAACCAAGGGGTGCACCGCCCATCGGAAGGAGTATGAGACCGAGGCGGTTCCCTCTGTTTTATGAATTTAATCCATAACCACCGTCTCTCTGCCCTTTCATCTTCTCTCTTCCCCAAGTAACATTTCTCATACAAATACTCCTTATCTTTCTCCTTTCTCAACCAACGCATTCTCTTATATTCTACGTCAACCTTCCTATGAGCTACAAATCTATTTCAACTCAACTTCCTTCCAAAGATGTCTTCTCCAAATTTTCCTCGCCTATTCTTCCAATTTTTTGAATGTTTGATTGTTAGGATTTTCGCCTTATAGTTTTCTCCAGCGTCAATTCAGCTGCTGTTTTTCATTTCCTTCATGGAGACTATGGCGGTGGAGCCCTGGGATGTGATGTATCATACTGCAAATCACGGTGATGAAGCATCTGTATCGGATTGCGAAAGCGGCACTACCCATAATGAGCACATTCATGGGCTGGTGAGATTGGATGAAGATGAAAAACTGCACCGCATTATCGAGAAAGCATTCGTTTCTGGCTTGGGTCCCCTTCGACAGCACACGTCGGTTGTGGACATCCATAGAAATAGGTACGCCAGTGTTATCTCCCAAGCCCGGATGCAATCGTTTAGGATTTTCGGGCGCGCGGTGGAGAAGAAGTGTGGGGGCAATGCTAATGTGAAATTCGGGTGGTATGCTGCATCGAAGGATGAGATTGGTAGAATCATCTCTCATGGTTTTAGCCACAGCAATGGGTTATATGGCTGCGGGGTCTATCTATATCCGCATCATTCTTCCATTGAAAGGTAATCAATCTTGGGATTTCTCTGATAATTGTAGATAGAATTGATTGAGGAAATGGGTCTTTGATTAATTGCAATCAAGGCTTTTTATTGGGTTTTGGCTTTTTATCCTGATAGAGATTTGTTCTCTTGTTCGTTTCTTGCAGTATGAAATCGTGTGTTGTTGATGAGGATGGTCTAAGACATCTGTTACTTTGCCGAGTAATTTTGGGGAAAATGGAGGTCGTGCATCCAGGGTCTCAACAGTATCATCCGAGTTCTGAAGACTTCGATTCAGGTGTTGACAATCTTCCAGCTCCTAAGAAGTATATTGTGTGGAGCACCCACATGAATACCCATATTTTGCCAGAATATGCTGTAACCTTCAGAGCTCCTCCTTGCTTGAAAGGTGAGCAATTGTATAATACTTGCCTTTTTTTGTTTCCATTTCGTGTTCAAGTCATGATTGCACGAAGCTGTACTAATTCGATTTGCGCTTTAATTTGACTAGGATTCCTCAATACGCAAGGTTCCTTGAAGAAACCAACTTCCCCTTGGATGCCTTTTACAACTCTAATATCTGTGCTTTCCAAGTTCTTACCTCCTCAATCCGTTAACTTGATTGCCAAGCATCACCGTGATCATAGAGTAAGTAGTTTCCAAGTTGCATTTGATCTATGGTGGCACTATAAGAATGTCTTGCACTTTGTTGTATTCTGTTTTTTAACATTCATTCCTCCAAATTTGTACTCCAGGAGAATAAGATCCCACGACATGAGCTGATTCGACTAGTGAGACAAATAGCGGGGGATAAGTTGCTCACAGTGGTCATCAAATCCCATAGAGCCAAGGTGGTGGAATAGATGTTCTTTTATCTTTCTGAGTTGTGAAGAAATATTGTTCTCCTGTTTGGTGATTGTAGATCACACTGGATACTCAATTGATTTTGAATGGGTTTTATTGTTACCGTTCCTCTACTTCAACTGTGATAGTTCTTTTAGTCGAGGGTTTGTTTTGGATTAATAATGGTGTTTCAAAACTTGTTAAACATTGAACGCATAATAGGACTTAAAATAGATGCAATGAGACACTGCAACCTACGACAAGGATATTTCAATTTTGGCATGTCAGGTAATGACACCATGCCAAAAAAACCCAAAATCCATGTCAGTTTTCCTGTACATGGCCTCAAATTGAAATTTCGAGTCATTTGCCTTGTGACATATGCCCACAGTCTTAACAATGAAGTATTAGTGTTTCATAATAATCTGTTGAGGGGATCTGGAGTGAAAATCTTAAATTTGAACTGTAATTTGTCTTTCTTAGGATAACCATAGGCATGGCAGTATTCCAAGATTGTATTTTACTTTCTTTTTTTTTTTTCCCTGAGGATGGAGATTCCTGCTTCTATGACTATCTGTTATTAGAGTTCACTTGTTATCTGGATTCAGAATTCACTCATTATATTTTGGCTAGTAACTGAGAAAGCAGTTATTCTCATCATGCATTATTATGTCCCTTGGGGTTTATTACTAAAAGTTTCAAGGGTATCTGTTATCAGAATTCACTTGTCTAGGCTGATAGAGTGCTACTTTGCTTGAAAAAAAATAAAATAAAATTATTTCCAAGCTTTGATTTCTCCTCATCTACTATAGGTCATATTTGTTGTTACCTTGCTTTAGTGAAGTGGACTCCCTGCAACCTAATTGCATGGGAAAAACCCCATTGGAGCTACTATAGAATCCTTGCTATTGCATATAGCAGTTATATTTTCTTAGAACTACATGAATTCCTGGTTTTGAAGTCTGTCCTCTTTTCAGGTTGATTGTCTCTTGCCTTTCTCTTTCTGTTTTTCATATCTTCAAGTTTCTGTGAAGAAATCTGGTGGTAATGACAATTGTGTTTTCCATTATGCAGCAACTTAATTCAACTAATGGTTCTCACCAGAGGAAGGCTCAAAATGGTGCCAGGAATAGAATGGACAGCATTCAGCAACCAGGCAGTAGCATTGAATCAATTTATCTCGAATGAGCTCTAGTGTAAAGTTGCAAGTTGCAATGGCAAAGCGAGATGAGAAGGCAGATGGAACCTTATCTGTATGGAACTGACATATACCATGAGCTAACTTGAAGCTAACTTGACCACACACCGATGGGAACAGACGCAACAGATGCCTGAGGCTTGAGTTTGGTATGTAGTGTTAGTAGTGTTTTAACATAGGGAATCAATATTTTTACACATCTTTAACACCGTTGTCCTTGTAAAAAAAAAAGGTTTTCAAAGTAAATGCTTTCGCTGTTTCAGGAATAAGATGTCTCTACTACTATATCTAGAGCCAAATCTTTTTGAAGATGGAAATGGCCTGCTGATTCTAGACATGCACCATTCAAATTCTTTTCTTCTAGACATTTTCCCGATGAGTCTAGAATGTTGGAAGCAGCTATTTTGTAGTGTTGGTCATATTATCATACCCAAGCATTTGCCTTATGAGCTTCCTCTTCCTTCCTCCCCAAGAAAATGGATCTCCATTAAGCCGAAGGAGACCTGGGAAAAAAAAAAGGGAGAAAAGGCCCCCTAATTTGGAGAGGATGGATTTGTAGTGTTTTTTTTCCCTCTCTTTTCTGCCTTGCAAACAAAGAAATATAAACAATGGCAACTACCCATAGGTGGAGACCCAGTCAAGCCTTGGGAGGAAAGAAAAAGAAAAAACAAAGATGGTTATGGTGTGGAAATGGCATACTATTTACGCGTTGGCTTTTGGCGGCGTTACCAACTTTGGCATAGACGGCCGATCACAAATTGACTATGTGGAATGACCAACTACATTCGCTTTCCAATTGTTGTGACATTTCCTTGAACTTGGCCCGGTTATTTTGTACAGCCCAATTGTGTAATAATGGGCTTAATTTTCAGGGCTTCTGGATTGTGGGCATTGTAAACTCAAGCCACTCACATGCCTAATGATGTTTCATAGCTGGAATATTGTTTGTTCTATCATATGGGCCATGGGCCATCTTTTTGCCATGGCCAACTTCTTCACTGTGCATCTTAACGGGCCATCTGCCAAAACCCCATCCCATTCACAAAAGGATTCTTAAGCATTCAAGGCTTCAGAATCTATTTGAATTGCCCTTTTGGACATAAAATCTGTCTTTTGACTCCTTCAAAGTAATAAAATAAAAAATGGGATCCATCAGTCAATCCCATTTAATTATTCTGCAGTTTTTTTTTTTTTTTTATAGCTAGGTCGACGTCTCTAAGATCTTATGGGCCTGATAAATGATGATGCCATGTAAGATTTATCCTTTCATACAAAAAAAAGAAAAAAAAAAAGGGTTTTTTTCTAAATATCATAAGCCACAAGCATCTGGTGAGATTTTGAGAGAAATATTGTGCCATCCCGTACCCTAAAATTTCGAAACAATTTTCTGTCCATGGGTCACTTCTTGCTTATATTCGTCGTTTTCCTTTGTGCACTTCTCGCGGTAGACTAGTGGATTGCCTCATTTTTGCCCAGCCGAGCTGGGCAATTCGTCCGGGCAGTCCCCATATACCTTATATCTTACGGACCGGTCGCTGGAGCGAGCCATAGGAAGTCCTTGCCACCGTTCCCGATTCTTTTCAAGTTATGGTATTACGACTTTACCTCAACTATGTAAATATTATTCACTTTAAACATAATGAATTATCGTAACTTTAAAACTTTAAACATAATGAATTATCGTAACTTTAAAATATGTTTATAAGGTTAAAAGGAGTTCATATATATATATAGTACTAAAAACTTTTTCTTTTATTAAATGTAGGATATCACAATTACCTTTCATATAAACACAATGTCCTTAATCGTATACAGATAAACACCTCTTACAAGATGAAACAACCTTCCACACTCAATCAAGGATCGGCTTTAATACCATTTATACCAATTCATTTTCAATCACGTAGATATTATCCATTTTAAGTTCAATGTACCCTTACAACCATGGGATAAATAACAAACCCTATAAAACAAAAGTGAACACACTTTAAGAAGGATCTAACATGTTTTTCTCTAATCTAAGATTTTCATTCCAAGCCCTAAGATGTATGCATCTATCTTCCTAGGGATACTAGATTTAGACAACGATAGTATTTTAAATATGAACTCTTGGTCTATGTGATTAAAACATCGCCTTTGATCTGAATGTTCTCAAATCAATTTTAATCAACAAAATGGATGATGTTGATGTCAAATATCTCATGATTTTTCGCTCGATGACACCCTCTTGGACCTTGGCACTAGAAAATTGTGGAATTCTCTCTTGGGAATGAAGATTATGACTTTCTTTCTCGAATATGAAATGAATGAAATGTCTAACCCTGAACCTTTAAGGGTTTTATATAGAATTGTTTATAGGCTTAAGTGACTTAAGTCCATTTTGAGCTTGTGTTGCTCAATCTAACCCCTTAGGTTGTAATTAATTAATTAATTAGCCCTATTGAATTCTAAGTAATTAAGTAGTCCAATTTAGAAAAATCATTCATAAGTTCCTATGCAATATCTCATATTTACTCAAATGCTCTTATGTGCACATACAAATGAAGAACTCATGTAACCATCAAATAATGTGTCACCAAGAAATGTGAACTCGAGCGAAAACATTAAGACTTATAAGAAAATATTGGCTCCCTTTAAATCCAATTATAAAATTAACTCAATATCTCATTACAAAAAGTCAACTACACTCTAGCATCTTATAGGTATTAAATCAAGATAGAAAGCTTAGGGTTTGTAACTTAGTAACCACTACATGCAAGTTTCATATAAATTAGTATCTATAATCTAACAAGGTAAATGTTATCAACTTCTAAAGGTTAATTCTACCATCCTTGAGTCACAAATCCTTTTATTCTGTAATCAACTGATATACTTTATCACAATAAAGGAATTACTACAATCACAAATTTCATGATTACATATCCTTAAAATCATCCAATTAGACACACAACTTCAAACCCATGAGATATCATAGTGTCTATATTGAGAATATTTGTTCTCATTTATCTTAATCAACAATGACTTAATCCTTAAGGAATGTATGACCCTCTCAAAATTTCATCAATAATTTAAAACCACTAAAAGCTTCAACACTAGCTCCATATTCTCTCAAAGTTCAGAGTTTATGCAACATAGTAGCTTGGTGAAGCTATGATTATCCGATAATTAATGTCATGACTCACCATAGGTTATATTCAATGTGTAACCATGCACACTAGTTGACTCACCATGGAAAAATCATCCTGATAACCAAGACAAGTCATCCATTTAATTATGAGATAGTATACTACAACCTTAAATAAATTGTTTAAGTTCATAAACCAGTTATAAACGAGTCATCAACTTGCAAAGAATATAAGACTTGGATCTTTCATACAACTCTTAATACAACTAAGTCATGTACAATGCAAATGATACAAGTTTGAATGTTCAACATACATAATGCATGAATAGGATTAGTGAATGAAGAACCAAAATCATAATACAAATATTAATGAAATCCATTTATTGTTACATCATCTTATGCTTTTAAGATCTTTATTCTAACAATCTCTCACTAACCCTTAAAGTATGTTGGAAATACATTTGATATTTATGTTATCTTTGTGACCATCAAAGACTCTGCTCGACAAAGCCTTGGTAAAGGGATCAATCGGGTTCTCCCCAAGAGGTATCTACTCCGTAGTTACATCACATCTCTATATTATCTCATGAATAAGGCGATATTTCCTCTTAATGTGTTTATCCTTTAACGGTTTTTTAGTTCTTTAGACTGTGTCAACACCTTATGATTGTTATAAAACAAGGTCATGGGTGGTACAACCAAGGGAACTATCTCAAATCCTATGAGGAACTTCCTAAGCCAAACAAATTA
Source organism: Vitis riparia (assembly GCF_004353265.1). Lineage (NCBI taxonomy): Eukaryota > Viridiplantae > Streptophyta > Magnoliopsida > Vitales > Vitaceae > Vitis > Vitis riparia. The sequence continues at coordinate 10,094,926 of NC_048447.1, read as the reverse complement.
TGTTATAGTTTTAAAAGTTGCAACATATGTAGCTTCATATTGGAGTCAACAATGCAAGACTACTTTACACCTCTCCAACTAACAATCGCACCACCTAAAATGAATACAAAGCTAGAGATAAACCTATGAGAGCCCTTATCAAACTGAAAGTTTAAATTTGTATACCCAATGGGTATTAACTCATCCCTATGGAACACAAGATGATTCCTCATTTTTCTAAGATAATTGAGCATATGCTTAACTACTATCTAATGCACTAGTGTTAGATTAAACTGATATCTAATCACCATTCTACTACAATGCAAATGTCTGGTCCACTACATAGCATCACATACATAAGACTACCCACTTTAGAGGCATATGGTATTGTTTCCATGCGTTTTTTATCCTCAAGTGTCTTAAAACACTAATCAGAAAGCAAAACTTTATGCCTAAAGGGTAGCAATCCCTTCTTAAAGTCATGCATCACATATTTGACCAAAGTTTATTAATATAGGTGGTTTGAGACAATGCAATTTTCTTATTCTTGCAATCCCTAAGGACTTTAATCCTTAGAATATACTATGTTTGTCTCAAATTTTTCATTTGGAACTAAGTAAATAGACAAATTTTATTTTATGACAATAACTCTATTGTTGGAATATTTAGAGAACTCCATTACAAACCCCAGATCAATAGGATACATGCATTTATTTTTATATGCGTACTAGATTTAGGCAATATAAGCATTCAAAATCAAAATCTTAGATCTTAGTACTCAAAAAACATTACCTTTGATCTAAATGTTCTCAAATCAATTCTAGTTAATGAAGCAAACGATTCAAATCTCAAATACCTTGCGATATTCTATTTGATGGATCTCAAATACCTCGTAATATTCTACCTAATGGATCTCCATGTGGGGATAAAGACAATGACAAAAATGTCTAACCCCAAACCCCCAAGAGGGTTTATATAAACTTTCTTGTAGGTTTAATTAACTTGAGTCCATCTTAGACTTGGGTCACTTAATTTATCCCACTAGATGCTAGTTAATTAATTAATCCTATTAGGCTCAAATTAATTAATTAGCTAATCCAAAAAAAATCATTTATAAGCTCTTTTGCAATCTTCCATATTTATCAAAATGCTCTTATACAAATGAATAAATAACCAAATAGTGTCACCAAGAAATGTGAACTCAAGTAGGGACTACTAAGAGTTATAGGAAAATATTGACTTTCTTGTAATCCAATTCTAAAGTTGACTCAACATCCCACCACGAGGAATCAACTACACTTCGATAACGCTACATCATTCTCAACTAGTAAATTGCCATCTTCATTCAAGATCTAAAATACTACCATGCTTCGTTGCAACTTCTTGTATGCATAAGCTCTATCCTTGTATTAATTAAAGCTAAAGGCCTTAATTTCCTAATCAAAATACTTGTTCAATGAGTGACATGCTTACATTAATCCATAAATGAATTTATGCAACTTGCATGCTAGATGTTTCTATGTCCTTTACTTTGAAATCATTTAGTTGCTTCAATAAATGATTTCATCAAGATAACCATTCAAGAATGTTATCTTGACATCCATCTATCATATCTCATATTCGAAATGCATCATAATGGATAAGAGTGCTCTAATGGATTTGAGCATGGCTATTATGAGACAATTTCCTCATAATTGAAAACATGTTTTAGATCATAACCTTTAGCTACAACCTTAGCCTTATAAGTCTTTAAGTTTTCCATTTACTCCTCTGTTCCTTTTGTAAATCCACTTATTCTTATGGGTTTTATCCCTTCAAGTGCTCCTACAAGAATCCAAACTATGTTAGAACATGAAGATTTTAACTTTCCCTCCATAACTCATTATAAATTAGCATCAACATCTTTCATTGCTTCATCATAATCTATGGGATACAACTCTTCCGCTATAGTGAGACACTTAAGTACTAGAAATATTAAGAATGGAATGTGCTTGTACTCCCTAAATTCATAGTATCATATGCAATGTGAGACTATTTTCTAGTTTTTTTTAGTGTATATCATCATTTGCCTTATAACTTATCATATAGTCTTCTTCCATAAATCCAACATTTGTGTTAACAAATTCCTTTTAGTTGGCTTGACTATAAAAGTAATGACACGTGAGTTCCTCTTGGATAACCTACAAAATGATATGTCTCACACCTTGCTTCCAAACATGGATGGAAATTTCGAGATATATTGTTGATATATCAAATATATATCTTGTATTGGTTGGGACCGAAGTGAAACACACGGGCCAAAAGTCGACTAGGTGATCTATCCATAAAGTCAGCAAAAAATCACTAATACATCGATGATATATTAGTAAATGATGATTTATTGGTTACAAATCTATGGAAGCTTGTGTGGTGGAAGAAACTTGTCAACAAATCGGTAAAAAGTCAAAAGACTTTTTTATGAAGTAATAGGATTTAATCCAACAATCTGAATTTGCAACGAGTATGTATGTAATTTACAATTTGAAGTATGTATGTTGTGGAATAGTTCCAAATCAAGGTTGCTCAATTACTTTTAAGGTATGTATGTGATTTGATTAAAATAATTTAATTAGTAGAATTAAATAATTTTAATGATTGAAATTATTTGTTTAATTTTAATAATGGTTTCATATTAATCTTTAATTATATTGTCAGGTTTGAATGTCTATTATATATTTATATTTAAATCACCTAATTAGTACATTTTCAATAGATTGAAGTAAATTAAATTTGTGGTATAATTCATGTTATAGTTCACTTTCAACTACAATTAACTTAATATTAGTTTAATTTTAGTAATTTTAAAATTATCATAGTATTTAAATTAAATGTTTCAATAGATTTAAGTAATTTAAAATAATGGTTTGATTTTAGTATTTATTAAAATTAGTATAGTATTGAAATTAAATTATAGTCAATTATTTATTCAATTTCATGTTATGCATAGTTCACTTTTAATTATAATTAAATTTAATGTTAATTTTATATTTAAGTTAAATTATAGTAAATTGTATATCTAATTTCATTTATATGCATAGCTTTACATTTTAATCACCCAATTAGTACATTTTCAGTTTATTCAATTTCATGTTATGTATAGTTCACTTTTGGTTATAATTAAATTTAATATTAGTTTTATATTCAACTTCAATTATAGTTTAATGTATTTCCAATTTCATTTATATGCATAGCTCTACATTTTGATCACTTAATTAGTATAGTTTCAATAGCGTAACCTCAACATGCATTTATGGATTTATTTATAAATATTTACAAGTTATAGGGAATGGCTAATGGAAGTGGAATTGCAAGTGTGGGTAGGACTAGAAGAACGGGATCCAGTAGAAAGCATTGTACACCTATGGAATGGGACAAAAATGACGCAATTTGTAACTATTGTGGTTTACTAATTAAGAGTGGAAGCATCACTCAAGTTAAGTTTTATTTATCGCATATAGACCCAAACTCAAACAACAAAAAGTGTCCTAAAGTGTCTTGAAGTGAAACAAGAGATAAGAGATCTTTTACATCAAAAAAGTAAAACAAAAACAAATAAAGTTGTAGATATTTAAGAAATTTGAGTTCAATTATGTGACATAATGGAAAGGAGTCACAAACATGTTATAGATAAGGATGATGATGATGATGTCTACATGTATTGGATTTATATGCATCCCGATGAACACGATGCTTATTGAGTTGCAGTTCAAGCCTTAAAAACTAGTGAATGGGACTGACAACAACAAGAAATGTTAGTGGGAAGCAAGTGTAAAAAAGACAAACCTTCATATCCTAATCAATAATGAAAATATCAGTAATCACAAATATAAGGATGAAAACCTTATAAATAATTATATATAGTTGACTTAGAGTCTATCCATCATAATTGACAAAATCTACCACCATATGTTCAATAGCAAGAATATGATGTGTACCTTCATTTCCTTAGATAGTCTAACCATTCTTTTTCCACTATTCTAAAAAAGTCAGAGGAATTATTTGCCCTAAAGCTTGCTCTTTTCATTCCCTCTCTTAAACTTCCCCTATTTGGTATTGTTATTCTTTGTCATAGTAAAAGGATTTAAAGTACCCTTGACACTCATATGAATACTCTCCTAATCTTCGAAAACCCCCTTTAACCATCCTAAAAAAAATTGATAAAGTCTCTTTGCCACCAAATATTTCTTACGAACTAAAGGAAATATTAGAGACTACGACAATAAGTATGTGTAATTATTTCAATACAATAATTAACACCATACAATAATCATAGACCATCCAAAGTGATTAATTAATAAATTTAGCAAGAATGTAGTACTTTTTAATAACTACATTTATCTCATGTAAGACATCTTAATATTATAATAATCAAGTCTATCTTAAATAGTTTATAATCTTATTATTAAGTAGAGAACCTCTCGTTGCCTTGAACTTAAAAATGACACCAAAATCGTAAAACAAATATAAAAGCTAATAAGAGTATGGTGCATGGAATTTACCTACTCCATAGGTGGAAGAAGGGTGCGAAGATGAAGGGCTTCTTCCCCTACCCCTAGGAATAAATGAATGGTACGATAGATATCTCAATGTCAAAAAGCCCGGAGGGACAATGCCGCTACAGCATGATAATGACGTTAAGTGCACTAATCATGCCAAATCCCACGATTTTACACTCACTTTTCCTTTTCACTATCGACAAGCCTAACTACCACGTCACGCCACCAATCTCTCTGCAGTCTGCACCACCCTTCACTCTCAAGCTTCTCTCTAATCCATCCCCTCTCTCCCCACGTTCCTCAAGCATTTCCATTCCCATTCAACTCAATTCATTGTTTTATCATTGTATGAGGTGATGCAACCCACCCAATTACATTCTGCCACGTCAGATGATCCGTAAATGTAGACCCCTTCAACTTAATACGTGATGATTCCCCAAAATCTTAGCTTAGTGAATATAATAATATATATTATATAGTCCATGTCATATGTTGCGTCACAATTTTTTCAATATTCTAAGACAAACCCATTTAAAATTACAAACATCTCTGTTGGTCCACAAAATGTTGGATCACGAAAAGACCTCTCATACAATTACAATTGATTCTTTTTCTTTTTTATAAGCTGATATTAACTATTATTTTGATTTATTGTTATTTTTATCGTCCACTCCAATAATACGTTTATCTTTGTACGTCAGAAATTTTGATTGAACTTGAATTTGTCTAACAATTATACAATTGATAAAATCAGAAGAGAAAAAAGACGATCCTTAGTTTTTTTTTATTGATGAAAATATCTGTAATTACGGATATATCGATATTTTAATTTTATGAATATATCAAAAATATATCATGGATATTTTAGAAAAAAAAAATTAGATAATCTAAAATTAATCAAAACTTATAAAAAATATTGAGAAAAACTCTAATATATATATATGATATAATAATTTTATAAATTTATTAAATTACATGAAATATTATTTGATAATAATATTGTGATATTTGATTATAATATATCTCATTTTAAAATTATAATTCATTTAATTTTAATTGTATTAAATTATATAAAATAAATTATGATATATGTTTGAATTTTTTTAATATTTTTATTTTTATATTTAATTAATATATAAATCATATAAAAATGATAGGTTTTACATTTTTAGTGATTAATTAAATATAATTAAAATTAATTTGTTTATGATAATATTTTTTATAGTTTTACTATATATATATATATATATATATAGTGCATATTATTTATTAAATAGAAAGTCTATTGGTCATCCAAGGTAAGTTTATACTTGTTTTTTTTGAAAAATCGCTTCATCAATTTTTCATCTGTCTTTTTCGTTTCGCCGATGGTCGATATGTGAAATTTTCCAAAATTTTCATCCATGGTTTTTTCTTGATGTTATGGCACGTTTAATAATTGGAAAATTGTCGGAATCATGCAGATTAAAGGTCGGTTTACTTCCAAACCAAGGTTTTATTATCTACAAACGTCACCTCGTGCGACTCCCAGTTTTTTCCTCTATAAATACCTTCCTCTTGCTCCTCTAGAAGGCACCAACCTTGATGTTGATCTAAATCATTTTCATACGCGCATCAACCTTAACTTAATTTTATTTGGTCAGTAAGAATGGGATGGTTTTTCTTTCTTCCTTCTTTTTTTAATTATAAGTAAAACTAAGATAACAAGTCAATTCATACACATAAATATATGCATTCATTCAAAAATAATAATAATATCGATGATAATAAAAAGATATGATAATTTTATTTTTATAAATTACACTTGGTTGATGGGATAAGATAAGATAGGATATGTGTATCAAAAATATGAAAATCATATTTTAATCGATTAATTTTGTGAAATAAAAAAAAATTATGAAATATATATTATTTTTAATATTTAAAATAAATTTTATATCACATTTTAATATTTATATTTTTAAAAAAAATCTCTTATATTTAAGAATATTCATAATTAAAATATTTAAACTTTACAAATAAATTTTTTTTATGTTATATTATTTTATAAATATTTTTTCAATTCTTTTTATTTAACAAGAAATTTAAGTTATAATAAAAAAATATTATTTTTCAAAATAAATATATATAAAAAAATTAATAAAAATAAATTTATGATACTTTGATATGCATATTTTATATTTTAGTATGAGAATAACATATCCCCAAGTAAAAAGGATTAAAAAAAAAAAAGTAAATGATGTATCCTAGAACTTATATAATCTCGATCCCCAAGTAAAAAGGATTAAAAAAAAAAAGTAAATGATGTATCCTACCACTTATATAATGATTAATCTCGATGACTTGACTTATCATATGTTATTACTTATCAAATATTGAATAAATATAATATTTATTTTTTTATTCTATTTCATATATCAAATATAATGATTATGTTTTTAATATAAAAATACCGAAACGAATTTTAAAATTTTTAACATTTTAATGGTCATAATTTTTTGTAATTTCCGGGTTCCTTGCAAGCAGTTGGAAGGTTGAGGACAAAAATGAAAGCAGAGTAGTAATGATACCTGAACGTTGAAGGCTTCAACAATGAGTAATTTCCGTCCAATTATGAGCATGAGCGTCGTTTGCGTGCCTACCAAGCATCAATTGTAATTCGGGTGAGAAAATAGATTTTTGTTGAACTGCATTTTTTCTCAAATTACTCGGAATTATGTTATTACGTGGCAGAAAGCCAATGTCACAGCTGATGCAGAGGCTAACGAAAGTACACGTGTCCAATGATGGTCCCTCAAGACGAGTGTACAATACGCTCCACATCTGTAAGTTTGTAACCCACCGTCTTTTTACCTAAAAAGGGATAAAGGAGGCGCGGATGAAATTATATTAATACCCCTAGTGTTCACCTTTCTTACAACTGCGTGTAGAAGGGACGTCATTAAGGAGCAGATCAAGGGACGGAGAGTAATATCTGCAGGATCTAAAAGTGTGTGAGCACATACACCCAAAGACGTCGGCGTCTGAAAACATAGGGAACAGGTGTGAGTTGATAGAGTAACACGTGTTACGTAATAAGCAAGGAAAGAATTGGGGCGCCAACAAACAGAGCCTTGAAAGCGCGTAGGTTCCGTCTCTTAATCCCTGGTGTGGGGTATATGAGTATATCGTATATGTATGTGCATATCTCTTTCGCTTTCAAAAGAAAGAGCATCGTCTCGACTCTCATTGCATAGTAGCATATGAGGAGGCAGTTTCCACAACTACTTCCGCCTATTTATTCGAGCACCAAAGCACCCACACTTTCGGTCATTTCTACCAAACGCACCCTTCCCTCTCTCTCCCCTCCCAATATATTCTCTCGGTTTCTCTTTGTTTCTGCGTTGTTATCTATGGATTGTGGGGTCGAAATGCAGCGGAGTCCAGTGCTAGGTCTTTCGCCCAGCTTCAACAGCTACAACTCCGGCAGGCTTGCTGAGATTGCTGCCAGGATTATTGAAGAGTTGGGAGAGTCGGAGTTTCAAACCGAAATTGAAGCTGGAAATGATCTTGAGGAATCCATTCATTCTTTGCAAGTTAAAGAAGGTGATGAGGAATCCGCTCTTTTCTCCGAAGTTAAAAGTGGAAATGATGATGAAGACGTGAAAGAGGATGAGGTCGATGGTGATGGTGATGATGATTCAGAGTTTGCTTTTGTGTGGAGGGAGCCGGAGACGTCGCCGATTTCGGCGGATGAGATTTTCTACAACGGCCAGATTCGGCCGGTTTTTCCGATTTTTAACAGGGATTTACTGCTAGGCGAGGGGCAGAACCAGGATGTTTCCGTAAAGCCGCCGACTCCGGCATCGATTCGGCGTCCTTTGAGGAAGCTTTTGATAGAGGAGAGAGGAACGGGTTCGTGCTCGTCATCGGAGGCTGACGAGCTCGAGGGAGTGCCGGCAGGGACGTACTGCGTGTGGACGCCCAAGGCGGCGGAGTCTCCACCGGCAAGGTGCAGGAAGAGCAACTCCACGGGATCATCGAAACGGTGGAAGTTCCGCGACTTCCTCCACCGGAGCAACAGCGACGGCAAGGACACTTTCGTCTTCCTCACTCCGAACTCCAGCATGAAGAAAAAAGCAGAAAAGGAAGCCCCCTCGGGCGCCGGAAAACCTAAGCCAAAAGCAGTAGCCCGGGAGAATGCGACGTCAGCAAACCGGAAAAACAACACAGCGGCAAAGAAGGAAGGTGATCGACGGCGGTCGTTTCTTCCGTACAGGCAAGATCTGGTAGGATTCTTCGCAAATGTGAACGGCTTGAGTAGGAATCTCCATCCCTTCTAGAACCTCAGATCCTCCATGCCTACGAGGCTATCTCCAGTGGCTGGCTGCTTGCTTTGTGATTACTGATTTTGTTAGGGCTTTTAGACAAATATATGGAAATTTTGGTGTTTTCCTGTAAATATATTTATATTTGATATGGTTAATCAAATTCCCGTACTTTTCTTATATGGATCATGGAGATGAGCAGAGAATTTTGGTGAAACATCCTTCATCGGCCATTATTGTTTAAGGTTTTCTTTATGGTGTACCCAAAAAGCCACTCAAAAATCCGAACCCAGCACACTGCATCTGATTTTTCATTCTCTTTTTCCATGAAAAGGTATCATAAATTATTTTTAATATTAAATATTAATTTTCATTCTTCCGTTTTTCTGGTGGTGAGAATCCACGGGTGATTTCTGTGGTGAATTTGAGAGGTGGGGCAGCAGGGATTATCGAGTTTGTCCTCCCAAAATTTAGTGGAGAGGAGAGGAAGGAAGAAGATAAAATCAGAATTTGCCATATAAAAAAATAAGCAACAAGATGAGGATCGGAGGCCCCACATAATGATAAATTTGTAGAACATGTCAAAAAACCACTAGAAGATTTGGGATGAAAGAAAATATTTAAAAAATTCATGGTTGGCGGTTGGTACTGGAATATGAATCTTATTTTATAGGCCTGTCGGAGGCATAGAGGGGTATTGGAGGGTGATTTGCAAGGAAGACAAAACAAATATTGTGGTTCATTTCTTTTAAGTTGTAACCATAAAATACAAAAAGTCAAATAAAAAAAAGAAGGTAAATTAGAGGTTTGCAACCACTCCCCACTTGGATTTGTATGATTTTCAGGAGTTGTCACTTTTCTTTTCATATTGGGAGAGCTTTAGACTTGTATGAATGAGTTTAAGGAATGATGAGAAGTCTTCTAAATGTTACAAAAGTTTATAATTATTTGAAGTCATTCTTAAGTTAGTACTTAAAAGCCCCACTTCAATTGAGTTTTAAAAAGTCAATAACCCTTTTTTAAATTTAATCAAAGACTTTCAAAAAATTGTGACTTAAAAAAAGTTTAATTGATAAATTAGAAATTGTGACTTTAGTTTTATTTGAAGCTAAAAATAAAAAGAGATCTTGGCATTTATTAGATAATTTTGGTCTTATTTGGAGCTAAAAATAGAAATTATCTTTAAAAAAAAGATTTTGGTAGTTAATAGATGATTTAAAAATTGATATTTTAGTCTTATTTGGGGCTAAAAATAGAAAGTAATCTCAAATCAGATTCTAGTAATCACTTCCAATAAGACTTTTTTGGGAGAAATTAAGAAAAATGAGAGAATAAAAAAAAAAAAAAGTGGGTTGATCATGTAAAGGAAAGTCTCAAGTCTCATGAATCTTGCAAGTTGCAGGCTTGCAGCAGGGGAGTGTGGGGCTGGAATGTCTCATCAAATTTCAAGGATGAAATTATGAGAAGGTGAGGTGAGGAGTTAGGGATGAGTCTTAATGGGGAAAACGCTGAAAGCTTGGCATTGGTCTGCAGGACGTGTCATGGAAATGTACTAAATTTGTGGTGTCACCCTCATGAGATAAGAGCCTCAACCAACTCAGTGGACCCGTGAATCGGATTAGGATGTTGTTCACAATAATAAAATATAAGATTTACCTCTGAGTCATGAAAAATATATAATTAAAATTTTATATATTTTAAAATTGTTTTGAAACATTTATAAAAAAAATTGAAATGAATTTAAAATAATATATAAAAATAATTTATTAATTTTAAATTTAATTTTTTATTTTCTTTTCTATATATTTTCTTTCAAATTTTTATAGAATCAAATATAATTGTAGGGGTTTTGATATAATTTAATATTTGTTGCTCCATGGTTTAAGTTGATTTTAAGTTGAATTATATTTAAATTAATTTAAAACTTATTACTCATTTTTTTAACTTTAAGTATTAAGTTTATTTGATAAAATTAACTTAAAACTTATTATGAATCATCAAATTAATATATTTATCTTCATAAATTATAATTATGATAAAAATATTGAATAACAGTGGAAATCATGTCGTAACAAAGGAGATCATGGAGTTAATTGAGACAATAAAAGTGAAAAGGTAAAATAAATATATAAATTTAAAATTTTAAAGTTACTTTTTATTTTAAACTATATCATTAAATTATTTTATCAAATATACTTAATGTATTTAATAACTTAAATTAAGTTATTAAATCCCTTTAATTTGTTATGTTAGGTTATCAAACACCCACATAGTCTAAGTGAATAAACAATTCACTTATATATTTGTTTAACAAATGAAAGCAGAGAACCCCACACTTCTCCACCAAAAGAATTTAGTGGTAAGGAAACAGTGAAAGAGGTAGGCTAGTGATTTCTCAGGGGCTTTGCCTTATCAAGAATGGAAGCAACTAGGAAGCTATAATTCACTGAATTTCCACTTGTCATTTTCAGAGAAAATGGAAATCCAAGACTTGGAGGCCTGTGATTGGGCTGTCAGGGCTCAGGAGCAATTGTACCATGTCAATGTTTGAGCCAATTCTAAGTCTTTGGACCCTTGTATTTGAGAATAATAATAGTAGTATAGGAGGAGGACCCGGAGAAAAAACCAAAGGAAAAGAGATCAGTTAGCAATATTTCCTGTGTCCCATTTGGGTGCCAATTGGTCTTGGCCTCTGTCTTTTGTCATTTTCTCAATGCCAATCCCACTGCAAAAGCTTCCACCCAAGCCTTGGAAAATGAAAAATCTAGCTATAAAGTGTGAATGATGCTCTCTCTCTCTCTCTCTCTCTCTCTCTTTCACAGTGGGAAATGAAGACCAGTGTAGGTGATGCAAGGTTTCGTCAAAAGAAGTTGATTTCAAATCCTCTTCCAGCTGTGGGAATTTGGAACCATTAAATCAGGGAGGGGGAAAACCATTTGCCCCACTTTTTACTCCTGGGAGTGTGTAAGACTGTACTAGAATAGGCAAATTGACTGCACAACATGGAAGAAAGACAAGGTCCTACTGTAGAGGATGTAAGCCTATATTTGATTTTTGAAAAATTTATGCCAAATTCTGAGAAATATATATATATATATATATATATATATTTTTATAATAAAATCAAACATAAAAATATAATTTTCCTTAATAATTTTTTTTATTTAGTATTTTCTCAAAACCAAATATAAACAAACTCTCTCTTACCATATTTTTTTCCTTTTTATATTCAATTTATCTTTTAAAAGTTTAAGTTTATTTTTATATTTAATTCATTTTTTTTTTCAAATGAATTCACTAAATTCAAACTGTCTTTACACAAAATTATCTTTTCAAAATACAAATTCATTTTTTTAATAGAAAAATTTATTGTTTATATGGAACTTTTAAGGAGAATTCAATTTCACACCAACTGCAATAACTTTAGAATTATTTTTATAAAATGATTTTAAAAAAAAAAATTGCTGTGGTTGTGCAAAAAGCCCCACAAAGGGAGCTGGGTCCATCAGACAAAATCAAGCCCACATTGATCTTTAAAAAAGTACTCTCATTCTAGATTTTTTCAAAGTGACCTAACCAATAAAAAAGTATCTCAACCACCTCATAATTTATCTAAGTTTTCATGGTAGAACTCAAGAGTTTTGCCTATTCTAAATTGTGAGCAGCCTATGAATTCTTTAAGAGTAATGCAACACAAGTTGAGATAAAGAATGGCATCTTCTTTCCCTTATTTTTATTTCTTGGGATCCAAACAAAACTATAATTACAACTTCAAAAGGGTAGGAAACATTAGGTTTGGACTGGTGAGAAATGATTGCAAGTGAGTTTGATTCTTAAAACTTCTTCTACACATTCCCATAAAGAAAGGGAGTGAAAGTTCTGTGGATCAGTGGCAGTAGGACATGTGGGCCTTTCTGTTGGGGGCGTTTGGCATCTGCCTCTTTTACTTCTTTCAGGGCATATGTGTAGACATGGGGAAAGCCTGTAAATCCACAGCCACAGCCCACAGGCACCAGAATTTCTTGGGTACCAAACCAAATCCTCATAGAGACCCTCCCTGAATTCCACCATTTCCAACTTTGCAGAAGCTCTGAATGGTCTTCTTCTTTATTAGGTGAAAGTGCTTAAGCTGATCCCACTCAATAACCACTACTATTTAAGTCTTAAAGATTTTAATGTGTGAGTGGAGGTAGTCAGTCGGTCCAAGATATACTCAAGAGATACTCTTTAACTTAGAGCCACATTTACACAAATACCCACATTAATAACTCAATTCTAAAGTTAAAAGAGGATGAAAATGAGTAATTCTATTTCCAAGAGACCCCTTGATTTGCCTTTTGTGGGTGAGTTTGCATTATTAAAACTTAAGGGTTTGTTTGAGGATGCTTTCAAATATTTTATTATTTTTAAAAATAAAATTCTATTTAGAAACTTAAAAATGAAAAAAAAAAAAAAAAAAAAAAAAAAATCTTCCTACTATATACTTATAAATAATATAAAAGTTTTCAAAGCGCATTTTTTTTATATATTTTCAATAATTGCTTAAAATAAGTAAAACACTTAAAATTTGTTCTAAAAATATAACCAACTTTAAAAGAAATCTTAGAGAAAAAAAAATCTATTAAAAGCTTATATTTTATAAGTCAGAAACCATATTTAAAAGTGCTCAAAGGTAAGGTAATGTAATAGAGGTAAGGGTGGAAGTCATTGGCACAGGGTGTGCATCTTCTCTGCAGCTATTGAAGTCTTAATCATGCCACTTGCAAAAACCATTACCTAAGAACCAAATTTAATAAATTGCATATATCTCATGTCATTGTATTTCAATGCAAGTATGAATGTTTATTTGATTGGTGTGTTATGGTAGAGTGGGTGGAGATTCCTTAATGAATAGCTGGCCATGTTCACAAGAACCCCACTTCATACTCTCTTTTGCTCAAAAGTGGCAGACCATATTCATGCATCTTTCCATGCCCTATCACAAATCTCGCCCCCCAATTGCTACTTTCAATCACCTCCATTAACATCAAACAATCAAAACACTTTTAAAGTTCATATTGGAAAAATCCAGAGAAAGAGCGCCCACCTTCCCCATTTTTATAGAACTGGTTTGGTGCTCATTATCATGGTGATGATTCATTCGCTCCATGAATTGCTTATGCCCAACAGCTAGAATTGTGATTTGAAGCCCTAAAAAGCAAACACTTGATGCAAATAATCTCTCTATATATTAGCATTAATATTTAATCAAATTAATTACTAAGAAACATTAATAGCTTAACATGGTATTTAAGGGATCGACTAAAGATGTTGAATTTAAGTCTCTCTCGTGCTATTTATTCCCCATTTCTATTTATAAAGAGGGTGTTAGATTAGTGTATTTCAAAGCCCATATCCTAATTATTTAAACTTTTTTTATTATATCTTCTGTCTTTTAAATAACACACCTATACAACTAGGTTAAATTAAATAATTTGAAAATGCTAGTAGTATTGATTTCTCTATCATTAAGGGTAATATAAGAGCACGTAGCTGCCCAACTTTGAGATTGTTGTGTTGGAAAGGAACGAAAGACAGGCCTAGCTGGTGAGAGTTTTTCATGTATAATACTTCTTGGCCCATATGCCATGGATGTGTTACGTGTATAAGGATTCCGTACCACATGTCTACTCCAAGGTGTAAGGATGCAGAAACCAACAAAGACAAGGCCATCAATCTATATTATCCTGCAAAACCCGCGTTACACAAATCCCCTGCCTTACCTACCAGAATTGTAAAAAGAAATGAAAAATGCAATACCCGCCAAAAAAAAATAATTGTCATACTACTATTATGGCCTTTCTCTTGCTAATTTTGGGAGGTGGGGTTGGTGAGATAGAGAGACATTGTATGTAATTAAGCCAGAAATGAGTGACAGAGAGGCAGAGAGAGAGAGATTAGAGACAAAGAGACAAACAAGAGTAGGTAAATATCCATGTTTAGTGTTAGGTTGCACAGATGCCATTGTCTCCCTAGTTTGAGTGTGTAGGTGATCGTGAATTATCCTCTGGTCTGATAGAGTAGTAGGTTTAATATGGCCCAAAAATAAATATCCAACAACCAAACAAGAAGACACAAGGAATGGATCATATAATGGATGAACAGAAGATGCTAAAAAACACAGCCCCCTTGAACCATAGACAAAAGGAACCGACTATTTGATGCACAATAATGGATGAAAAATATCCATGTTGTATGCTGAAAGGAAGCAGCAATGGTGGTTGGTGACCCACATCTTAAATATTCAAGGAATTGAAGATCATCACCGTCAGAGGCCATTTTTGCAGTTTGTCGGGAAGAGTTCTTTTAATTATAGGAGTTTAGGGATGCCCTCAGAAATCAGAAAATGCAGCCAGATTTCAAGAAATGCTGCTCACCATCAGTTTCTTGAACCACCACCATCAGATTTCAAGATTAATTCCTTGTCAAGTTAATTCCAACTCTTTCCAAACTAAGCATCAACTCGCCCACTTTAAACCCTTCTTCATGGTAAAGCCTGAAGCTATCATCGGTTCCCATATAATATTCCCACATGCAACCTGACCTAATAATAGAAAGTTTGAAACTGGACACAGGCTCACTCAACAATTGCGGCTTAGGTGGGATACAGGCCACCCAGGTCACAATGTTGTAGAATAGATTGGGTCAACTATACAACCCAACCCACAGTTTCAAGCAAAACCCAAATTCAACTCAGCCCAGACAATATATGAACAAGCTGCTATCCTAGGGCCAAACCTATAGTGACGTTGAGTCAGAACCCAATACATACTGCATAGATGAGTCAGAACCCACTATATAAAGCTTTGACCTACGAGATATATTCCAATTCTATACACTGACGCAGATTAAGGTCGTTGCAGTAAGGTATATGGCATAGATGCCGGAGGTCATGTACAGGAATAACTTTGTTCTATTCAATCTTTTACATGGAACATATGCAGGGAATAACTTGGTTCTGCGTTGTCCTGTCCACTGGATCACTCCATGCAAAAATAATCTACTGTTTGAAAATTAAACTGTTCCAGAATGGTTTATTATAAGAAAATTGCGATTCTTGATAAATCTTCCTTAAATCTTGAAAATTTCTTGGCAATATATAGTACAATCTGTACCATATACCCTTAACCAACCAATATGACGGAAACTGGAATGAAGTTTAAAATTACATGGCATGTTTTCACTAGAAAATGTGTTGTAACTTTGGACCCTTTTTCATTCCTTTTCTGTTGCCATTAAAATGACTAGAGACTCCTTTTTTTCGAAGGGAAATTAGAGGTTTATTGAATGACCATCAACATTCTTTTATTGAATGCGAATTGCATCTACACCTGTATAACCAATGAAAATGGGAATGCATTACAGACAGCAATCTTCTTCATATTTAATATGGTACAGTTTGCTCAATGAACCACATACCTTGGCAAAAAGACCTAGATTTGGGCAGCATTTCAAGATATTTCCCCATTTCTTAAATCAGAGGACATCATTCCCATCAACAAGGAGTAGCTGTTTATCATGCTAGAACAGGCATTAAACCGGAAGAATGATGTAAACTGGCCGCATAGTCCCGTGCCCAGAGGTCATAATGTACGATTTCCTCAAGGGATGGTGAAGCTACTAACTCTGCCTGGTGCTTATCACATGTTAGTTCCACGACCTTGAATATATCTAGATAGCCAATCCTGAAAGCAAGCAGAATACTCATCAAATTCAGATCTTTCTTTTCTTTTTTCTTTTCATATATTTTTTTTTAACATCTTAGTGGAAATAATATAACTTCTAAAACTATAAGATCTCTTTGCCTTGTCTAGTTCTATTCCCCTCAAGGACGTATTCTCCATGCTTTTATTACCAAATCAATTCCCATCTATTATCAAAGGACATGAAATGTATATGCATGCGTGTGTGGAAGTGTTCGTGCAACAAGCATAAAACAATAAATGCATTTTCGGTTCCCTGGTCCTGATGTGGAATAAGTATCCCAATAAGGTGGGAGCCTAGCAAGAACTGGAATAATTACATACTTTTCATCGATAAACATCTCCACAGCCTTCTCATTAGCTGCACTAAGAACTCCTGTCATGGTGCCTCCAGCCCGTCCAGCAGCATAGGCAAGATCCATGGATGGATATTTCACATTGTCAGGAGTTTTAAATGTTAGTGACCCAAGCCTGCACCATTCCATTCCAATTTCAATCATGTCAAGCAAACTAATAAACTGATTGCAAGTTTTCATTATTTTCACACCATATTTATTGTTTAATCTGGAAATTTCCCCACTGTTAAGGTAAAACTTATACTAGAAGCGTAAATACGCCAAAAGGAACACATGCCTACTTGGTTAGTTTGTAACAAAAAAATTGATGTTCCAATCTTTCTGATACAATATATCACTCCATAATTTCATAAATACCAATCAACTAATCTATAAAAGATCAAAAATATTGTTAAGACTTTAGCCTAAGTGAAATAACCTACACTGTTAACTGTTGACCTAACGGCTTAAGCTTTTAGATTATAAATATCAGAGCTTTTGTTTTCAGGAGGTCTCAAATAAGATTATTCTCTCATTCATTTAATTGCACATCAGGTGGTGGGAGTAGGTAGTTTAACAGGTATCATACAAGGTTGAGCTTAGGAATCAAGAAACTAGCACATGAGCATGGAACTTTGTTATCAATCAAGAAATTTAATAGGCAGTTATGGTAAGTTTTAGACCATGATTGACAATCAACAGTGTACTTAGTACTCACTTGCAAAGATCAAGTCGTGGCCAAGTTATCTCAGAGCAGTAAATTCTGTCTGGCCACGATAAAGTATAGAGGATTGGCAAACGCATATCAGGCCACCCCAACTGTGCCAGGACAGACGAATCCTGGAGAGAAAGGGGTGGAGAAGACATAAGAAATCGCTTCTAAAAAATATGAAACAGTTCTGATGGTATTTGACATCTTAAACATATTAAGAAGTAGCCAAGACAATAAGATAACAATTAACCTGTGTTTCAACCATAGAATGTATGATAGATTGTGGATGAATTATAATCTCAATATCATCATATTCAGCCCCAAACAGATAGTGTGCTTCAATAACTTCTAAACCCTGTCAAAAAGGAAAACAAGGTATTTGTTGCAACTCAGACCATAGTGAGTAGATTCATTCACATATTGGTGCATGTAATCAAGAATAGAGACACCAAAAAAGGGACAAACCTTATTGAAAAGGGTAGCTGAGTCAACCGTGATCTTTTTCCCCATATTCCAGTTAGGATGCTTCAAAGCATCTGAAACTTTAGCTTCTTTCAATTTATCAACGGGCCAATCCCTGTTGGTGACAAAGTGAATGAACAGTTAAAACCAGGTCCTAATTAATGCACCAACAATCAGATGTTAAATTGCAGAAGAGAATGACTTTAAAAAATTAGCCAGAATAAAAACAAAAAACAAAAAATCACTTATACAACTTGGGGGGAGCAAGAGGGTGCTTCTAGGTATTTTTATTTTTTGGGGGTGTGTGACTATGTGTAAACCAGAATGAAATAAAAATTTATATAACTTAAGAAGAGTGAGTGGTTTGTGTGTGGGAGAAAGCATGGGTGGTATATGAAGTAATAACTTATCTAGATTTGGCGCTACAACTAATAGCATGTACAAAAAGGTCACAAATTATTGAATGAGAATTGAGCACTAAATTCACGTTAAATTTTCCCTTGCCCTCAATTCAGTAAAAAAATACATAAGCAATATACTCAGGATATATTGCAATTTATAAGTTTAAAAAATTCTAACTTAAATTATGATTCCACACCTGAATGCCCCTCCAGATGCAGTTAAAAGAATGCGCCGAAGTGCTCCCTCAGGCAAACCCTGAATACACTGAGAAAGATACAAAACAGAGTACCTCCCTTAGCTTCTCTCATCAGTCAGAATGGAATTGTTGGATGTGTCAATACACAATGGCTAGTGGAATGATGCATCTAGTAATTTTGGATAATTAAACAAAGATAATCCAGCATTATAATTAACATATATGCATTGTACACAATACACATGAATTGAAAAGCTAAAATTAGCTATCAGTGTAGATATGCTTCCCTACCTGAAATATTGCAGAGTGTTCTGAGTCAGCAGGAAGAATCTTTACATTGTGCTTGTGTGCAAGAGGAAGGACAAAAGGACCCCCAGCAATTAGGGTCTCTTTGTTGGCTAAGGCTATGTCTTTCCCTGCTTCTATTGCAGCCACTGTAGGCTAATGAAAAGCAGACACAGAAGAAAATTTTCAGACTGTCATCTTGATTAGTTTCTTATCCGATTATTTACATTTAAGTCCTTAATAAGAAAATCAAGGACTATCTAGAATATTTCAATTAGTGAAAATGCATGTTAGAACATGTATAGAAACATAGACAACAAAGCAACAATAGAAGTACAGAGAAGATAATCACAATTGGCAAAAGAACATGGGGTGTGGGGTGGGGGTGGGGGTGGGGGTGGGGGTGGGGTAGGGGGTGGGGTTGGGGGAGGAGAGAGATGACTTCCTGCATTTTTTGCATATAAATGTGTGTGATTTTCCTTTTGTAACTTCTCTGTTATATTCTTTGGTTGGGTGTATAATCATCTTACAATATATATATATATATATATATATATATATGTACTGTTTCTGATGAAGTATAGAATGTAAAGAATTTTTAAGTTCTTTTCAAGATGGTTGATGATTACTTCATTTGAATAGGTATCGTGTAACAAAGCATAAATTATATGGTTTAAGTATTCATGATGTCATAGTAATATCAACCGTAATCAACATGCATGAATTTTTTACCATTTTGACAAAAGGATGCAACAGCTCCACATAGCATGAGATCTCTACCTTAATCTTGATACAAGAACAAAGATAGATTTTTAATAGCAAGTTATAGTTCTATCCTATACATCCTATTAAATGATAATTTCAATATAAAACAAACTACTATAATTTTTCTTCTATCATTTTTTATGCTATGTGTGGGGAGAGAATAGTACACTTTCAACACAACAAATTACAAGATAAATACAATCATTTGTCAATAAAGCTCATATATTTTAACTTAATATTTTCTGTTGTTATCTTTCAGTTGGTAAACAATATGATCATAGTGTTCAATGACACATCTGCATGAACAATAAAACTTAACCAATAAATTTTACATCTTTCAATTAAGAAAATTTCTAGATATTCTGGCTAAACTGGTAATGAATGATACAATACAGAAAAATGATACAATAAAGAACTCCTGATCTTACTTTTAAACCTGCGCAACCTACTATTCCTGTCACTACAGTGACTGCCTCTGGGTGGCGGGCAACCTGAAAAATGTTATAAACAACATCTATTAAATGATGAATGGTTTTCATCAGCCAAACAAAAGAGTGGAAGTAGGCAGTAGACTACCTCAATTACACCTTGCTCTCCAGGGATGATCTCAGGCTTGTGTTCACAGTCAGCCAAAGCCTCTTTGAGTTCATTGATTAATGCCTCATTTCTCACAGCAACTAATTGAGGCTTGAACGTCTTCACCTGCAAAATGTTAAGAACCATGAGCATCAAAGCTTCTAAACTAATTTAATTCTATTTGGTTTCATTTCATTTCATTTCTTCACCTGCACAATGTTATGAACCATGAGCATTAAAGCTTCTAAACTAATTTTAATTCTATTGGTTTCATTTCATTTCATTTTTCTCTTTCATGCTTTGCCTTTCAGAAGCAGTAAATATATAAAGGAATAAATGAAAAGAGGTTTTCTACAGTACTGCTACCAATATAATAAAATGGCAACATACAACATCCTGGATCATGCAATCTAAATAAAATGTGCTTAGGCACAAGTGTTTATAGAGATCATATTTGTGTGGGTTAAAGAGTCCAAGAGACTCAAGCCAATTTTTGCATTTCAAAATCCAAGGTTTATCAGAATTCACCTGATCAGCAAGAAGAGTCACATTGGAACCAGCTGCAAGTGCCACAATTCTGAATTTATCAGGATTCTCTGCAACTATGTCCAGTGTCTGCAAAGACCAATTCATGATACTAAGAAACTGATAAAAAGCATGACTTTTTGGTTAAAAAGAGAAAAAATACATTAAAAATGGAAATCAGTTAAATGAAATTCCAACCTTCAATTCACAGTTTGTACACTATAAGAGAGAGAAGTGATAAAGGAATTATTATTTATTTATTTATTTTTCAGAGTGTTTGTGTATGGAATGGAAGGAATTACTCCCACATAGACCACAAAACATCCAGTCTCAACAAACCTATATTGGGAAAATTGGAACAACATGCTTCTTATACAGAAAAACCAGAAGTGTAAAGAATGGGTTAAAATGCAAGCATCTTTCATCTCTGCAACAGAACAGAATTTTACCTGAGTTCCAATGGAGCCAGTAGATCCAACAACTGAGAGAGGCTTTGGACCATCCCAAGTCTTGCGCCCCAGCTCAGGAACAGCTCGTCCTGGCCAGGCTGGAGGAGGCGGCTGTGCTGAACAGTTAACTCTTCTACCAAATGTTGCTCCATAATCCTTTCTCTTTAAAAAAAATCCACCTAAATATCACAGAGCAGTAAACCTGAGAGTTATACCTTTCCACAAAGAAGTTAGAAGATATCATAACTCAAAAAAGAGTCAGTCAGAAACCAGAGTAGCCATTGATCATATAATGCTGATACAGTGCTGATACTCAAGAAAGCCTTTGCCCCCATCCACCCGGGGCCAGATATAAAAATCGTTGCAAAATTCCAGTCAATCTAGGTGTATGCTTTTGTTAAATCATAAACTAGAATCTTTTCTCTTGCTACTCCAAACCATGTCTTACTGGTGTTTGTTATAGATGATCAAACCACCTTAACTGTCTTTCTGCTCATCCTACATCAACTTTTCACAAATTTATTCAATTTAAGTATGTTACCTTCTTGTCTTGTTATTCATCCGCGTCAACATCAGAATTTTAACCATATTTATTTCATGTACATGTGTTCTTAACTACACAGAATCAGAAGAATCTCTGTTGAAACAAATATAGTTGAAGTACAGTTAGATTTCCAATAATCATAGAGTTGTCTGTTTGGGATTTCAGAAAAGCACAGAAATCCTTTTGTTTTCCTCACTATTAAAAATAAAATTCCTCTCCCTCCAGGATTTGGCTCCAAACAGAGAATAATCATTTTAAATTCCAAGGTTTGCACAATTTATTAATCAAGCATTACACACTTTAAAAAATCAATATTACATGATCTCCAGAGCGCTACAGAAAATATCTCATCATACACCTTATGCCCATTGAATCCTGCCTGGTTTTATAAATTTACAGTGGATTCTATTTATTGTCAAGATCATGTTTATCAGAGAGCAAGTACCTATAAAAAAAAATGATTATCAGAGAGAAAGGTAATGTTAATTTACTTTCCAAAAGGATTTGTTCATGTTTGAAAAACTATTTTCTTTCACAGTCTGATAAATTGAGGAAAAATATAAATTAATTTGAATAATTCCCAACACTTGGTCACATTATGACGAACATGAAAAATGCATCAATTATCCTTTATCAAATACTTAAAAAAAAAAAATTCAAATCATCTTCAAAATTGATCTGCTTGACCTGATCCATGAAATCAACAAGTAAGCATACTCATATTACACATCCAATTCAGAAATAAAAATAATCTTCTATTACAGAAAACGATAACAAAATTTAACAAAACACTGATCAATCAGCACTGAACTGTTTAATTCAACGTTTCAGCAAAGAAATGAACAACAAACTTCGGTTCTCACAAAATACATCACCAAAACATAGCTCCGAGAAATTGCGAAAATAAAATCTGCATTCAACCGTCAAAAATCACAAATTACACATGAAAACAGATTCTCACTCAACAAAACAAGAAGCACAAGCAATTAAATTCACAAAATATACTTTTAAAATCTCTGTTTGGTTGCCGAGAAAGGACAGAGACCTAACTTTTTCCTGGCTTAGGACTCGAAAAATACGAGTCTCCTCGAGTAAGCCAGAGGTAACCATTTTCTCAGTTGACTTATCATTTCCTATTCCATTTTCCTCTCACTGCTCCATTTTCTCGGCAACCAAACGGAAAAGAAGTTAAGGTCGGACCTGGAAGCTTGGGGAGGCGAGCGGATTTAGTGGAATCCAGGAACGAAATTGAATTAATTTCTGCCGGAGGGAGGAGATTCAGAGCCATCAGTCACGTCTTTGAACTTTGGTTCAATCCAAAGAGAAAATGGGAGGAAAAAAATAAAAATTTCAGAGAACCAAAGCGAAACTGAGAATGGAAATCTATTTGTGGTTCGAAATAACAGCAAAATAGCATAGACAGCGAGAGGTGGGACGAGAGAAGGATAAGACAGCACCGTAAATCAGTGAAAGCTCGCCTACGCGCACTGAAAGCTATCATTTTTATCCTACTAAACTGTCGTTTTCCTCCCAAGTATAAATTGCCCCGATACCTTTTCAGCCCTGTCCAAAACATTTTTTTTTATTAATTTATTATTTTAAATTTAATAAAATTTGAAATTAAGAAGAGATCACTAAAGATAAAAGATATCAATATAAGATTTATTACCATTTATTAATGAAATTCAATTTTTCCCAAAAAAAAAACAAAAAACAATGGTCAATTTCTTCCCATCAAAATTTTAATTTAATTATTTATATATTTACCTTTTTATCCGTTATTTATTAGTTTATATTTTATATTCAAACAACCTGTCAAGCACTTTATTGCCTTTTTTCTTTTCCTTACTTTCTTACTTTAAATGTTTTCTTTTCTATAAAAGGCTTATTTGAACTTTTTAAACTTTTTCCGAAAAAAAAAAAAAAGCTCTAAATTACTAGCTAATTTAGTAATTGATTATAAATTTAATAATTTAGTACTAATTTGGATATACCTCCTACATTTTATTTAAAAAAAAAAACCGACCCACATAAAACTTAATACTTCTTATGTAAAGAGTATGAAATTATCTCATTTTTTAAAAAATTATTTTTAAAATATTCAAAATATAAGATAGTAAAAATGTTTTAAAGTTTCAAATATTTCTTATATTCTATATAAAAAATTATTATCTTTTTTATTTTTGTTGGAGTTGAGGGGTATCCAAGTAGGGTTAATTCAATTCGATCTAACCAAATAATAGATCTTACTTTTACTTTTAGAAAAAAAATGATATAAAGAACTGAAGAAGAAAAACTCTCGAAAAAAAAAGTTTGTGTTGTGAAAATGAGTGATTCTCGATTTTAATGTGATTCCATTAATGATTTAGGATGAAAATTTGAAAATTAGAAATATATCGAAACAATATCCTAATAAATTTTATATGGGTTAATTAAATCAAAATTTAGGGATTATTTGTAGTCTTTTAATGAGAATGAATATTATTTTATTTTATTTTATTAATGAGGTTTTAAAATTTTAATATAAGAAAAATAAGAATGAGAGAAGACCAAAAATAAAAAATAATATGATTGGCACGTAATATTTGAGAAATTTGTGGATAGAGAGGGCGGTCTGCCTTTAGTCCAAGAGTGAGAGTGGGACAGAATCGACAGATGGATCACGTGCCTACAGCCATGAGGGCGTGTTACGCATGTGGAAGGAAATCACGTGTTTTCAGTCTTCAGGGGGAAATTATTTCTACTCCCTTTTTCGTTGTCCGTTATCAGATGCGACTCATCAACTAATATTTACACGTTTTATTCGTTTGAAATACTACTTCTAAGAGGGGATGTATTTTAAAGGCGATTCATGACTCTGTTTGACACTCTGATTTAAAAATAATATTTTATTTTTAAAAATAAAAAACTATTTCTAAAAATTCTTAACCTAATCATTGTTCAATAAAAGCAAAATAAAATATAGAACATTTTTTAAAAACTAGTAGAAGTTGTTTTTATCCGTTTCTAAAACTAAAAGAAAAATATGATTTTGTTTGATTAAATTTTCTAAAATTTATTTTTTTAAATATAAAAAACACTTAAAAAAAAATGATAAACAATACTATATTTTTTTATTTTTTATTATTATTAAAAATCAATGTACATCTACTTTACCATAATGGCATAAAGAAGAACTAGTATGAAAATTTGTTTTTATTCTAGGTCAAATATGCATGTTCTACGACTAAAATTTGAATTTCTTTATAATAATAAAGAATATTATTTATTTATAAAGATTAAAAAAAGAAATTTTAAAGCTCAACCTTGTTTTCTTGTTGTTTTTTTTAATAGTTTTTCTTTAACAATTTTTAAAGGGTAATATTAATTTATAAAAATTTTATTGAAAAATAAAACAATTTCTCACATGGAGTCAAACAAGAACTATTATAATTAGCAATGCTTTTTTAAAATTTTATTTTTTATTATAAGCTCTTTGAACAAAAAGTAGTTTCAAATGTTCCTCTAATAAAAGTTTTATTTAATATGAAATAACTTTTTAAGTAAAATAGGACTTCTACAAAAAGCAATAGCTTTTTGAATTATTTGATTAAAAAAGTAATTAAAAACCTAATTTTAAAAATTTAGAGTTTGTTTGAGAACTATTTTTATAATAATTTTTTATTTTACAAAACAAAAAATATAGAAAATACGTTTAATAGTCAAAAACTATTTTATATTTTCTATTCTTAGGAATAGAAAATAGAGTATTTTCAGATAATATTTTTTAATTATTTTCATTTGCGTTTCTAATAACTGTTTTAAGAAATAATTATATAAACATATAGAATGATAAAAAAATAAAACTTTAGATATAAAGATTATTTTTAAACATATTTAAAAGTATTAAAATTGGTTAAAAACATTTTAGATTTCCAAACATATTTTTGTTATACAAAAATTAGAAAATGGTTTTCAAAAATTATTTTTTAGAATTATTTTTAAAAATAATTATCAAACAAACCCTTAATCTTTCATTATTTTTTGGCTTCAGTTTAACAAAAATACCCTCATTTTTTTTTTCTGTAAAATACCTTTTTATTTTTATAATTTTACATGTAAATATTTAAAATGGTAAAAAGTATTTATGTCAAAAATAGGTTACTCTTTAAAAAAAAATATAAGAAGAGTTAGATTCATAAATATGATAATTATTTAATTCCTTTTAAACAATTAATTGTAGTTTTTTAACTTTCATATTAAGTTTTTTTATTTTTTAAGCTATACCTCTTTCCATAAAATTAGCCAAATAAATCTCTTTCCATAAAATTAGCAAAATAAATATAAAAACACTTACTAAATTCAAGAAAAAGTTTTTGACTTTTTAAAAACATACATAAAAGCTCTTGTGGAGCTTGAAAAGAATTATTTCTTTTATTAAACAAAGCCTATATGTGCAAAGGACAAGCTCATGGAGACCAAGCATCTCTAATTTTATATCATCTTCTTTATTTTAAATATGCAATTTCGTGGACTAAATCAATTTGAATGAAAGTAAGATGGGCATCTGATCAATATAGACCCGAAAAGATGCCATTTTCCTCATTTTGGCCTTCTATGGAGTACGAATGAGAAAGACAGGACTAAAGACTGAGCTTTTGGGAGAAGTGTCCTTTATCTTTGCACCCTCATAGAAACAGAATATGCCGCCCACCCAGGTCCAGTGGTGTGTGTAACACCCCAAAATAAACTTTAGGGGCAAAATAATAAATTAAAAATTAATTAATTAATTAAACTCATTAAAAGTAAAAGAGTTTTTTTACAATTAAAAATTTTAGGTATAAATTATATTTTCCTCTTATCTTCTTTATTCAAAAAACTCTATTAACCAAAAATCCAATAAATAATTGGAAAACGTAGGGCTAAAGGTTTAAAGGTATAGAGTTTGAAGTTCAGATTTTTTCAGATAAGATTCTAACTCTAGTTAATATATTATATTCGTTAGTTAGTTTTGAACACATTACTTATTCTTTAGAAATTTTTAATTTAGATTAGGGTTAGTTTAGTTAATTTATTTAAAGATCAAAAGATTGAAATTATGAATATAAGTTGTTTCATCGATGAAAATAAGGAAATTCGAAATCTTTTTAATCTATGATTATATGTGGTTTAAGGGATTGGAAAATAATAAGAAAAAGAATTGCATGTTTCTAGATTTTGGATTTGAGGCACTAAAGAAAGAAAAAATATAATAATATGTAATCGTGTGAGAGACAGAGTGGTAGTTGAATAAATTAAAATAATAATAATAATGAGTATAATTAGTGGGGTTGTTGGAGTTGTTAAAAGTACAAGGGATATTTTGTTAAGTAAGAGATGACATATTATTAATCTTAGTAAGAATTGTGTGATTTGGATGTTTGTAAGTAATGTAAGAATAATAATAATAAGAATAATAATAATAATAGTTGGGATTAATAAGAATAATGATGATAATGATAATGATAATAATAATAATAATAATAATAATAATAATTGTGTGATTTGGATGCTTGTGAGTGACTTACAGTAGGGCTGTTTAGATGTTATGAGGTATCGAAAAAATATAGTAATAATATAGTAATTGTTTTTAATAAAAGTTTTAATTTAGTTTGAGTATACAAAAGAAATAAATGGTTGAATAAGATTTGAAATAAATATGAGTTTATAAAAAATTTGGAAATTCATTAAATTAAATTATTATTGTTTAAGAAGTTGAAAATAATATTGTGTAGTAATAATATTAGCATGAAAAATTAATTAGGATCCCTAATACTAAATAAAATATTTTTAGGATTGTCAAATTTTTACCTTTAAATAATTGTGTATGATATTATGTTAGGTGATGACTAAATTCGTCAAGCTAAATACTTCAAGTTTTTGAACGTTTTTTCAAGGTAAGGGAAATTAATGCGGATTTTTATAAAAGAAAATAATTTATATTTTATATTGTATTTTGAAATGAGTAAAAATATTATTTTTATCTTTTCACATGAATCAAATATGTGTTTTGTATGGAAAATATATTTGAGAATTTTCTTTGTTTATGAAAAGTGAAAATTTTTGGAGATATGATATTTTGTTTTGCAAGTTTGAATTAATGAAATAAAGTGTTTGATTTTGATTCTTATGACCCTAGTCAACGGGTTATAATTGTTGACATATTCGGCCCTAATCAACGGGTTATAATAGTTGATATTATATGACCCTAGTCAATAAGTTATAATAGTTGACCTTATGACCCTAGTCAACGAGTTATAATAGTTGACTTTATGACCCTAATCAACCGGGTTATAATTATTGACATTTGATTTTGTTTACTTTAATTAGATCAAATTTGAAACTAGTCACTCATTTGTGAAGTCCTACCTAATTGGGCATCATTTGTTATTTGATAATCAAAGTAAATATATTTTGAATGCATTCGATTTGGTTTTAATGAGAAATTGTTTTGAAATGGATGTGAGAAAGTTTTGTTGAAAAGTTTGAATGTATAGTATTTTGAACTCAAAAGTTTTTATGAAAATAAGTATATGTTATATTTCTTATTTGCAAGCATGATTGAAAATATTTGATCCATGAAACTGTATTGATATTCCTTATTGAGCTTTAAGCTGATGTCTCTTCATTGATAATTTTTCAAGTATTCTCAGTTCGGGCGAGGAGTGAAGGTTAGGCTGGGGAATTCTTCTTTGTTAGGATTTTGGTTCAAACTTTATTTTGACATTGTTTAATGGTTAAAATTTAATTCCCCATTTAAATTATTTGAATTTGGAGTTATTTGGACAATAACACTTTAGTTAATGTGTTAGTTTTTTTTAAAGTTGATACTTGGAGATTTTAGAATTTTGTCCTACTACTATGAATAGGAATTTGGTAATTGGTAAATTTCCAGTTACAATATGAATGTTTGTATCGTTTCCACTTTAAGCCTTTGGACTTAAGGTATGAAATAACTGTCATGCCCTTGGAGTGGGTTTTGGGGCGTGACAATCTGAGTCAAACCCTCACAACTACTCACTCACAAATATAATATGATGCTTGAGTGGACTGTAT
The DNA here is from genome assembly GCF_004353265.1 of Vitis riparia. Taxonomy (NCBI): domain Eukaryota; kingdom Viridiplantae; phylum Streptophyta; class Magnoliopsida; order Vitales; family Vitaceae; genus Vitis; species Vitis riparia. The sequence goes on along the minus strand of NC_048447.1, from coordinate 10,066,038 downwards.
TTTTTCCATTTTCATGGCCACATTCCATGTATGCAACTAGTTGCGTTCTATTGGTTTAAAGGTATGGAAATAAAAAGACTAGACCAAAAGATACAAATAAAGAATAAAATGAATAAGAAGAAAAACTTATCAACTGAGACGTGATATTATGTTAAGTGATGACTAAATTCATCAAGCTAAATACTTCAAGTTTTTGAGCGCTTCTTCAAGGTAAGAGAAATTAATGTGGATTTTTATAAAAGAAAATAATTTCCATTTTATATTGTATTTTGAAATGAGTAAAAATATTATTTTTATCTTTTCGCATAAATTAAATATGTGTTTTGTATGAAAAGTATATTTGAGAATCTTCTTTATTTATGAAAAATGAAAAATTTTCGAGATATGATATTTTGTTTTGCAAGTTTGAATTAATGAAATAAAATGTTTGATTCTTGTTCCTATAATCCTAGTCAACGAGTTATAATTGTTGATATATTCGGTCCTAATCAACAGGTTATAATAGTTGATATTATATGACCCTAATCAATGGGTTATAATAGTTGACCTTATGACCCTAGTTAACGAGTTATAATAGTTGACTTTATAACCCTAGTCAACCGGGTTATAATTATTGTGTAGACCCCCATTTAGGGCTCGTTTTTGTGCAGCCCAATTTTGCCAAGTGTCATGATCTCAAGGAGCCACGTGTCCATGCATGGTTGGTTGTTGAGGAATCAGATTGGTGCTTTTGGAGTGCCAATGGAAGGGTGACACTTGGAGGAAGGTTCTAGAAGGAGGAGCGTATTTGATTTTTTTTTGTGAGGACGTTGCCAGCTGCATGTGATGAGGAGTGGAGGCTGGCAGTTGCAGGGCAGGTGGTGGTGGCTGTTGCTGCAGATGTGGTTAGAGGGGCAAATCCGGGAGAGGAAAAGAAGAGATATTGGCAGAGGTGGCTGTGAGCTGCAGGGGGTTGGTTAGAGAAAGGTGGCAGAAAGCTTTTGAGGAGGTGGGCTTTTGGTTGGGTTTTTTTTAGGAAGTTAGAGGCAGACGAGAAAAAAAAAAAAAAAACTAAGAAAAACAGAGGGTTTTGGGAAGTGAGGGGCAGCAAACTATGGGAGGTTTTGGAGGCTGCCGTGAGAGATATTTTGGAAGGAGGAGAGTTTTTGTTGGGTGATTTTTTAGTAGGAGAGGGAAGGGAGCTCGCTGGTTCCAGAGATTTATTTGAAGAGAAAGCTTGAAGAAAGAGAATAGAGGAGTAGAGAGCAGCTGTAGGTGAGTTTGAGGTGATTTTCTTGTTTGCTTTGACTCATATTCTTCTCATTTTGGTTTGCTTTGCATTACTCATCAGTTTGGTTCGATTATATGCTGGAATCTCTTGATTTTCTGGATCATTTCCTTCTTGTTGTTACTGATTTTGCTGTGATCCTTGTGCTTTGGCTTGGAGTTAATGGAACTACGTTTCTCGTATACTTTGTAACTCTGGTTTGATCTCCTCACCCGTATTAGCCCATGGATGTCACCTAAAATGAGGCTCTAATACGTTCATGTTTTTTTGCTTTATTTCTGGTTTATCTTTCCCTTGTTTCTTTTCTGCTTTGGCTCCTTTTTCCTCTATTGTTGGTGCGGTTGAGATGTTGGGTATCAGAGATGAATCAGTCACTTGATGGGAGGGCTATTTTGGTTGACATGTTTCCATGAGGTAAATCAGGAGATTCGTGGGTTTGAGGGTGAATAAGGTAGCAAGCTGCTTGGGAAGTATGTCTTTTTCAGGGGGAGAGAAGGCTCTGCAAGCCGCACTGGAAGAAGGGTTATGAAGTGCAGAAACGAGTGGAATATTGCGTTTGGGAAAGATGAAGATGCATCACTAATTACAGCAGCTAGCCCATGGTTAATCCTCTAAGATGCTGTTATGCCTTGACAGAGGTATGGCCGCTAAGTTGCCTAGAAATATTTGGTACCAGAGGAGGTATTGGTACTCTGTAGAGAAACTCACAATACATTGCAGAAGGTATCTCCAACAGAGAAGTTAACCCCGCTGTTCAAGGAGGCTTGAGTTGTTTGCACTATGAAGATGATTTTGGGTACAGTTTGTTTGAGTTAGAGAGTTGTGGGTCTATTCGCATGGATGATAGGAGAAGAAGACAACTGTAGCAGCAGGTTTTTGAAGAAGCATCTCTTTGAGAATTTGTTAAAGCATCCAGAGTCCATGACAAATACTAAATTGGCTATAAGTGAAACATATCAACAAGCTGACATGATTTTGTCTGGATACTGAAAGAGTTACTTACCGAGATGATGGTTTTACTGCTCCCACAGCAGTGCTTGTTGGTGACCATCTCTATGTTGCCGATGTTGGCTTGGATGGGCTGTGAATTGGGCTTAAAGTTGGGGGCTCAGTGGAGAATGGGGTTTGCTGGAGTACCTTTTTGGGCAAGGATTAAGAAGATATTCATGGAAGTGGAATGCTTTACACCATGTGTGGGGTCTCTCTAATGCTATGGTTGAATGTCAATCTATCAGCAGCTACTTCTATCCCATCACCTAATAAACCAATCATCATATCCACTGCCCACGTACCCATCACATTTCACCTCCATGTCTACACTTCTAATTTCCAAATACCCATTATCCACCATTCATTCCCTGCCCATGCATATCACCACACTCCTATCATCCATTTCTCTTACCATTTTATTTCGTCACCCATCCACCATCTCTTTCCCCACTCATCTACCATTTCCAACCCCCTTCATTTCACTAATGTCGTTTCCCAGGAACAAGAAATCCTGCGTACATGACTGACTTCATGCTCACTCACCCATGTCTTCGCTAATCCCATTCATTTATCATTCATCCAATTCCGATAAATGACCCATGCGTGCATGGTCATTCTGGCTCCTTCAGAAACCCTCTGCCGACGTCTTTCCTTTTCCAAACTCACTTTATCTCCCCATCCTTTCACCCTTGCACTCAAAACTCATGAACCCATTAAACCCAGAAACCGGTTCTGCAGTGGAAACAGTGCAAGAGAGACTCCGTGGCTGTCATCAATAATTCAAGCTAGAATGATCCACAGTGAATGGATGTATTGCCAGCTGTTAAGATGAATGACGATAAGAAACGAAGTCTAGAGGCTTGATGATATCATATTTCTGAATTGGGAGAAGTAGAAGATGAAGATGAAGAAGGGCAAGAATATGGGTACAAGGCTACAGAGTTGACAGAGGATGATCAGAAGGATATCATGGATTTAGGCATTTCCGGGATAGAATGAAACAAAACAAAAGTCTTCTGATGATGCCGGAGCTATAGCTACTGATGATGCTGAATTGAATTTGCGAGAGGGAGGAACAAATGATGAAATTAATGATGTCATGCTGATGAGAAAGCCCGAGCCTACAATTATCAGTGCGAACCTTGATGAGAAACTAGAGCATTCTGGTGAAGCAGAAGCAAAGAGGATTAATGCTAAATATGGCGTGCTGCCCAATGATCAATGCTTAACTGTTCTGGAGATGGCTGGGTCCAGAAAGTGCCAAAGTGCAGTCATGGATGTTTTCATGTGGCGAATGAGGGTTTGATACAAGCCTTATAAGCATTATAGCAGTCAGTTGATAACCCCAAGGTAGTGATCTCGGTATTGGGCACGAGCATTAGAAACAGTCCAGATCAAGGCCACCCGTGCTAGAAGGAGAGGCAACTGCTAAAGCTATTCGGTTGGCCAGTTTTGTTAACACGCCTCTCTATGTAGTTCATGTGATGAGCATTGATATGATGGAAGAAATAGTTGAAGCTCGAAAATCAGGACAGAGGGTTATTGGAGAGCCAGTAGTTTCTGGGTTAGTCCTTGATGATTTTGGGCTCTGGGATCCTGACTTCATCAACGCAGCAAAGTATGTAATGAGTCCCCTTATTAGAGCATCGGGACATGACAAGTCCCTTCAAGCTGCTTTTTCAACTGGAAATCTGCAGCTTGTAGGGACTGATCATTGCGCCTTCAATTCCACACAGAAGGCTTTTGGAATTAATGATTTCCGAAAAATTCCTAATGGTGTCAATGGTATTGAGGAGAGGATGCATCTGGTTTGGGACACAATGGTGGAGTCTAGCTAAATCTCAGTCATTGATTATGTCCGGATAACAAGCACTGAATGGGTTAGAATCTTCAACATGTATCCAAGGAAAGGAGCAATACCTGCTGGATCTGATGCAGACATAATCATATTAAACCCAAATTTGATGAACATGCACCGACGGAAGTGATGAAGAAACTGCTCAAGAATTACAAAAATGGGGCAAGTACTTGGATCCGAAAAGTGGTTTTTGGCTACCCGGTACCAGAATCCACATGCAGGCCCACTTTGATGTGCATGCTACCAGCTTTGGGCTGGTTCCTAGCCTTGAATAGTCTACTAGACGATGCTAGAGAGTTTCGCGGGCTATCAGTATCCTTTGACACTAGTCCAGTCATATCTTTCTTGTGACACCTAGCTGGTCTTCTCATCAAGCTCCCATGGTGTGCGACTGTGGGATGCATCTTTGATATCAAATGGCCTCAGACATCCATTTGATGGGTACAGGGCTGCTAGGTTTAGCATGTTCTGGGACCCTATCTGCAGGTCATCTTTCTTGTTACCTCGCCTTCATGGCATGCATGATATCCTTCAACAAGGGTGGGAATGTCAGAAAAGTGTTGACGAGTTTGGATGCAGAGAACTCCATTGTCATTGCAAAAATCTTTTTCTCACCGGCTTAACTTGGTCAACTTGGCTGAAGAGTTTCAGATTACATACTGTAGGCGGAATGAGTCGAAGAAGCACGATCTCACTAATGAGAGATTTTGGGAGTCCTTTTGATAAGTAAACCTCTTTGACTTTTTATGGACGCAAATTGAACACTCTGGATATTGGTGTAAGATGCAATGAGCCAAGAACCTCCTTCTTGAAAAGCACCAAAGGGTTTGCAAATAAAGGGTAGAATTTTCTTATCTCCACTGAGAACCACACTCAACAAAGAATATACCCAGAGCAAGGGAAAACTAGTAGTTTAAAGTGCATGATATGCGGCTACAACTCCAAAGAGTTCATGGGTATATTAGGCTTGGTGATGCATACCATCATGTCTCTTAAGGTATTGCCTGCTGTTGAGTCCTCGGCTCTAAAGGAGAATCTCATTAATTGGCCTGCTGTTATCATTATCCATAACAGTTTCATAGGAAACAGTGATCCAGATGAGCGGATAATTGTAAGCATCGATACACTTGTGACCATTCTAAGAGATATGAGCTTTGATGGGGGAAAGACCTAAATATGCCGAGGGGAATCTGCCCCTCGGAATATCATGGTGGTGAGGTTCAATGCAACCTTTTCTAGGTTGCAAAAGGCAGAGAAACTACACAATATGTATGCTGAAAATCAACATGGGAGAGCTGAGTTCCAGCAAATCAATCTCAATAATGGCAAAACAAGCAGCACCTTGGTATAATATTCAGCAGTCCATCTGGTACTGATTGCAGCAGAAGTTCTTCAATGCCTCCAGAAATACATAGAAATCTTGTTACAGATAATCAACGGCACACCCTTCACACTGTTTGCCCGGATCTACTAAACTCCCCAGAGATTTGGGACACCTGGCGAGTTGGAATTCAGGTCTTTAAGGCTGAGATGTTAATGCAAGGGAAGGATGGTCGCTATGCTTCAGTTTTCCAGCAACATCAGCAGAGGATTGAGTTATTCATGCGCTCATGCTTGGGAAAGGGTATTAGGGATATTAAGAAAACTTCGGGAGGTCTACTTTACAGGCAGGAATGGAGTAACACTCAGTCAATGCTCAAGATACCTTAAGTTTAGGATCCCACTCCGGTATGGTTTGCATGGCCTCATTGAGGCCACGTGTCACCTTCATTTTCTTCCTCTTTGATTTTAAAAATAGTTTTTCAAATCCCATTTTTTTTAAATAATTTTTCTAAACCCCATTTGTAAATGATTTTCCAAATTCCAACTTCTCAAATAACCTCAACTTCCCCATCTTCCATCTTTAGAGATTTTAGGTTTTAAAAGTCTCATTTTTAATCAAATGTTGATGCCATTCTTCCTTTGGGCATGCAATTTTCATCTCCCCTGTTTTTAAACTGTTTTAAAATAAGCAAGAATCAAATTTTGTAATTCCTAGTGATGGAATTTACAGATTTGGTTCATGCAAAATAAATGGGCTATGGTGGGGGCCCGACATCAAATAAATTTCCTTTAAAATAAAAACGGAATTGAATGAAATGTCATACATGATATTGGTGCTTCTTTATTTGGTTTAGTGGCATGTGTGACATATCTCGTGATTGTTATTGTGCACTAACCCCCTTTCTTGATAGCGCATGACGACTCGTTTGATGCCAAGGTACGCTCTGCTCTCATTTTGGTTATTCTTCATTGAGTGTTCCGATTTTCATACGTGCATAATCATTCTAGGTATTTATTGATTTTCTCATTGATTGCCATGATTGCTTCATCTCATTAGTAGAGATCCGACTTTAGGGACTTAGAGGGGTGCTACGGTCTTTACCGTACCTTCCCGATAAGTAACCTGACCCCCGAACCTGATCCGGTTTTTCACTGACCACCTTTTCCAAAATAAGGAGTCACACTTAGGGTTTTTCTTTCTTATTTTGTTTACCCTTTAAAAATAAAACAAAAATAAGTGGCGACTCCAAGTCATTTTCAAATAATCAAATAAAATCATTTTTCTAAATAAAAATCGAGCTCGTCATCGAGTGGGAAGCGCATTGAGCCGAAATGTGGGGTCCACATATTGACATTTGATTTTGTTCGCCTTAACTAGATCAAATTTGAAAATAGTCACTCATTTGTGAAGACCTACCTAATTGGGTACAATTTGTTATTTGATAATCAAAGTAAAGATATTTTGAATGTATTCAATTTGGTTTCGATGAGAAATTGTTTTGAAATGGATATGAGAAAGTTTTGTTAAAAAGTTTGAATGTATAGTATTTTGAACTCAAAAGTTTTTATGAAAATAAGTATATGTTATATTTCTTATTTGCAAGCATGATTGAAAATATTTGATTCATGAAACTGTATTGATATTCCTTATTGAGCTTTAAGCTGATGCCTCTTCGTTGATAATTTTTCAGGTATTCTCAGTTCGGGCGAGGAATGAAGGTTAGGCTGGGGAATTCTTCTTTGTTAGGATTTTGGTTCAAACTTTATTTTGACATTGTTTAGCTGTTAAACTTTAATTCCCCATTTTTGAATTTGGACAATAACACTTTGGTTGATGTGTTAGTTTTTTTTAAAGTTAATACTTGAAGATTTTAGAATTTTGTTCTACTACTCTGAATAAGAATTTGGTAATTGGTAAATTTTCAGTTACAATATGAATGTTTGTGTCGTTTCCACTTTGAACCTTTGGACTTGAGGTGTGAAATGACTGTCATGCCCTTAGAGTGGGTTTTGGGACATGACAGTCTGAGTCAAACCCTTACAACTACTCACTCACAAATATAATATGATGCTTAAGTGGACCGCATTTTCACCATTTTCATGGCCACATTCCATGTATGCAACTAGTTGCGTTCTATTGGTTTAAAGGTATGGAAATAAAAGGACTAGACTAAAAGATACAAACAAAGAATAAAATGAATAAGAAGAAAAACTTATCAACTGAGACGTGACAAACATTATCCTTCAAATAAATTCGCCTTCCTCGAAGATGAACTCGGTGTACTAGGGTACCAGTGATCTACCTCTAGGATTCAACAACTAGATCTCGCCTTAGGTGCATTTTCTAGATCTCACCTTAGGTGCATTCGCCAGATCTCGAGATGTGTGCAACTCATGTTTTGAAAAAAATAAAATAAAATAAAATAAATTCCTCCAAATAGATGTATAAAAGGCTTTCTGAAAAACTCTCTGAAAAATTGGTATTTAGAGAGTGAAACGTGATCTGCTTTTGTAGGTTATTAACACAATCACAATGAGACTCTACTTGTAAGTGGAATAGGACTGAAAGTGGAACGGAATTCTACTTATAAGTGGAATGAGACTCCACTAAGACAATCCCAATAAGACTCTTCCAAAAAATATAAGACTAATAAAATAGAATAGAATAAAATTAAAATTATTTTAAATTTTATAAAAAATTAACCGCTAAAACATTTTTTTAGATTTACACTCTTCCTACACGTTCTACACATGACACAATTCCGGCTGATCTATAAAGACCATGAATTATGGAAATATCGGAGGGTTGAATGAAGGGATCAGATGTTGATATACGAGGTGGAGTTATTGGGAAAATTGATGTCGTGATCTCTTGGGTGTTGTTTAAAAACATACAATTAGGTCACGTAAAAACTTTTTGAAATAGAAGAAATTTACTTTAAAAGTATTGGAGTTAAGGTGTTCAAGTGAGCTTACCCGATCCGATTCCATCAATGCTAGAGATAAGAGAGCAATTTTTGAAAAATTTTAAATTATTCGAAGCTGTCACTATTAAAAGAAAAAAAATAAAAATTCTCTCCATACCAGAGCACCCTCTCTCTCTCTCTCTAAAAAACTAAAACAAGAATTTCTTCTATTTTCTAAAAACAAAGAAAAAAATACAATTCCTTTTTCTAAGAACACTTTTTTTTCCATAAAAACAAAAATAAAGACTCTTGCATCCTGATAAGATTGGTTCTATATTTATAATTTTATTTATGACTTAAAGTTAGAAAATTGATCAGAAACAATTAATTGACATTTTTGGACAAAGATAACCCAAAAACCTTATTTTATATATATAAAAAAAAGGTCAAATTAATTTTAAGAAGTGAATATTAAAAAAGTATTATTTGAATTTAAAAAAAATTCATGATACTTTTTAATAATTTAAGTTGTTATTTTATTTTTATATGAGAATATTTGGGAAGGTAGAAAACATATTTAGGTTTTGTTTGACTAGATGTCTGAGAAATGAAAAATATTATTTAAATTCAATAAAAAATTATAATTTTTAAAAAAATTTGATATGAAAATAAAGAAAAATATTATTTTTTTAAGCTCTATATCAAACACTGCCTCAAACACAAGCTACACCCCTTAATTACTTAATAATTTAATAATTTAATCTTTTAATTGGCCATACTTAGAACTGAAAATCAAAGCATCCACTCTTGAAATGTCAAATAATTTAAATTATCCATCGCTTTTCAATGTTTTACTTAAAGTGAGATTTTCTGACTCGTTGTCTAATCCAACAAATCTCATTTCATATCCAAAGCCAACATCATATTCGTCACCCTGTCCACCATAATAAAAGGCTTCTAGTATTTACAAGGGGCGACCGCTAAAAATTGGACTAGTGCACAACACAGCGCCATTAAAGCAAGACCTACCCGTAGGCCGTAAGCCTGAACGAAATATTATAGGCAGCGGCACGGGCGGAGTACTATCTAGTCTAATCGAAGCGCCATTGTTGACTAACGTGTCTGATTGTCTAATTAACATTTAACAACCATCAAAAGCAAGACCGCCCCATAAACGTGGTGGAAACATGATGCTCCACAACACTACCAGATTAAAAAAAGCAGGAATGGAAATGAACACGCGTGCATCTCTCTTTGGAGGAGGGTGGAGGACATGCTCAAAATGTTTTACTTTTATAGGCCTTGTGGATAAACTTGACCCCAACATCAACTTATCCTTAAAAAAGTATGCACAAGGTACGTGGTCCCTTGCACATGTGTTAGTGTTAAGGATTTTTGTAGCAAAATTTAATAATACGTGCGTGAGCCAAGAAAATACAATTTACTTAATCTAGAGTATGTTTGAGAATGATTTTAAAAAATATTTATAATATTTAAATGATAAAAGTTTTTTAAGTATTAAAAATATTTTCTAAAATTATTGTCAAACACACTCTTATTTAAGATATTTTTAATTATCCTTAAAAGAGCTTTTGAGATAATCATCCATAGAATACTATAAGTAATTTTTCAACTTCCTAAAAGTTCTTTTTAAATTTTTCCAAACAACTTTCTTTTTACCTTTGTCCAAAAGTGTTCTTTCAAGGTAAAAATGTTTTCTAAATACACACTATCAAACAAACTCTTAATTACTAAATAAAAATTAGAATATTTGTTTCAAAGTCTTTCTATTTAAATAACTTTTGATTGAAGTGTTTTTTGAAAAATTATTTATCAAATGTTTCTTTAAAAAATATTATAAGTGATTTTTTAACTTTCTAAAGTGTTTTTATTCTTTTTAAATACTTAATTTACCTTAACTTTTTTTTTTTTAGGCTAAATGCTTTTTTTTAAATACTTTCAAACAAACTTTTAAAGCATAATTGAGATTGCTTCTATTTGAAGTGTTTTAATTAAAATGCTCTTTTTAAAAAGACTTTTTGGAGATTCCCTTATTAAGTACTTTTTTAAAGAATAAAGGTCTATCTTATAATCGTTTTAAAAAACAATTTTAAAAAATAGTTTTTAAAAACTATTCTTTGATTTTTATAAAAGAAAAATTTGTTTGAAAACTTAAAATATTTTTAATTTATTTTTAATATTTTTAAATATTTTAAAAATAATTTTTATATCTATTGTTTTATTTTTAATTATTTTACTTTGTATAAATATTTTTTAAAACAATCCTTATAAAACAAGTGAAAATAATAAAAAATACGTAAAAGATATTTTATGAAAATACTCACTTTTTTTGTTCTTAAAAAGAAAAGAAAAAAAATCAAAAACAGGTTTTGGATGCTAAACATGTTTTTTTTTTGGAGAACAAAAAACTGTTCCAAAAAGTAGTTCACAAGCATATCCTAAATGTTTTTTTAACTTTTTAAAAATGTTTTCTAAATATCTTGTCAAATGCTTGATTTTTTTCTTTTTCTTTTTTTTTTTCAAAAATATTGCTTTTTATATTAAAAATATTTTCTAAAGGTACCATCTCTTAATATCTAGCTAGAAAATCAGAAGGAAGTCTCTGGCAATGTCAAATTTTCATGCAGTCAAAGAGAGTTTTCCAATTGAATGCATTCTTTACAGTTCTATGACTAAGAATGTGGCAGATAATGAATTCTAAAGTCATACCCATCTTATTTTCCCATCAACCACACAGCACATTCAGCAATGCAAGGATCAAAACTAAACTTTAGGTGGATCAACATAAAGTAGGCAAACCTTAAATACATAAGATTTCTAGGTCTCTAGCTCATATTTGAAGCTAAAAAGATATATCAAGCAGTAGAGCCCAAAATTAAGGGGTATGGAAAGAGAGAGAGAAATATCATGGAAGTAGGGCTAGCTAGGACACACCCTTAAATTGAAGGGGCACTGTGACTAATAACCAGAAAAAGTTTCAACTAGTTAAGCTAGGGTTTGTCAAGAGGCCAGATAATCTTCAAACTGTCAGACAAAAAACTCACATAATGGATAACAAAACAATGAGGAAAAACGCGAGGAATTGCTATTAAGTTCATCACCTATTGACATTGTCTATCCTCTCATGGCGTAAGTTTACATGTATTGTTTTAATATCCTGTGAGGGTAGACAATGGAGGGACTCATATTAATTGTTTCATGTCCTCCAGCTACTATTATGATTATTAAAAGTATGAGCACGGATACCTTCATGAAGCTTTCCATTGGGAAACAGGAGACTTATTCAACTAGCTGACCAAGCAAATCCAACCCTTCTTCAATTTCTTGCATAGCTTTACTCTTGTTCTAGTTGCATCTCACTTGAGTTCAGTCCTGAGCTCTCTTCTTTGATCTCAACTACACCTCCAGATTCAGATATCTTTGTGATCCTCTGCAACTCATCAATTTCATCTGAAGGACGAGATACTGACTGATCGTTAACTAATGATTCTCTCTGAATAGAAGATTTTGGCTGTCGGATGGCCGCAGCTGCTTCTGGCATTGCAATAGGGGGTGGCTGGGGAGGAACCCAGGTACGCTGAATGGGTTGCTCATTACTTGCTGTATAAGATGCGGTCCTGGGTTCATCTTCAGTTTCAATTTCTGTGATTCTGGCATTCTTTTGCTGCCACCAAGTTGAACTGTCACCATTCAACTGATAGCCGACTCCATTATCTTGTGCCCTGGAATTGAAACCTTCACCAGTTACTTGAGACTGATAGGCATGGCCTGCGCTGTATTGAACCTGTCCAACTTCCCATGGCTATTCAGGTGAAAGAGAAATATTAGTTAGTGAGATATGGTGCAGAGGCATGAAGATAAAAGGCTATTTTTTGCCAGTTCAACTGCTCAAGACCAAACCTACATCATAATGACAAATTAAAGATTATGAATGAGGAGTACTACTGAGAATTAAAATGAACTAGTTGGGAAAGATATCTGTTCACTCAATTTTGGAGGCATATTTTTTTTTTTTTTTGATCAAACAAAAAATATATTAATTATGAAAACATGAGAAGGATGGGAGGACCTCCCCACAAAATACATAATACTGATCAAAGTAGGACTAAACACCACCATATGAGAAAAAACTATATACAAAGGCATAGGCTGCTTTAAGGATACACAAATCTCCTCAAAGGCGGACTCAACTCCTCTCACTGTTATACACCCCCTTTGAATTACAAACTGAAAGCCGATTAAGATGAATAACATTGAGCTGAACACCTCTAAAGGCGATGGTACAAGAGGCGCACAAGGAGGAATAGAACATAATATTAGAGGGTGTATTTCTAAAGCTTGCATACTAGCTGCCTATCCCAAAATCATCCCAAAGAACATAATATTGTAGCTAGTAGATTGGCAATGTCCTTTTCTTTAAAGGATCAAATCATGAAACATGTATTAATGGTTAGCAGAGTTTCAATTCATAACAATCAGTTAACCATTATTGTGATGGAACCACTCTTAAACTGAAAGTGCAGAATCAATGTAATAAGCCCTTCCAAGTGAGTAGATGGATACTCTTCAAAAAAGCCCCTTGCAGAAATGATATTTACACTAGACTCCAGTCTCAAAATTCTATCTATTATTCCCACATACAAAAAGTCTTTGTTAGTTCCTGGATCTAATATTAGAAATATTTTGGAAGACTGAAAGAGAGCTCATGAAGTGCAAACCTTAGTTCTTGGAGCCAAGCGAGGATTTGAAAGTGGCTGATTTGGGTTGGGGGGTAAATCATTGATGTCCTGAAAATAAATCCATAATGGGAAATATTACTAATAAACCCAAGAAACAAGTCAATCCAAATGCAGAAACTGGGAGGAGTGGACTTACTCTAATGTTAGGAGGTTTCTCCCCTCTCTGGACCATGGCCATGATCTGGAACATAATTCCAAAAATAAAACAATAATCCATTTCAAAATCAAAATCAAAGTTTTACCTCTCCATAACAGTTGGATAGCGTTCTACAGTTTGCAATTCATAAAATAGGCAGACAATCAAAACACTGTAAATCCAGTAACCAATTTTGTCTGGAAAGACATAAACACAATTTCCAGATGGAATGATAAGGATCATCATGCATATTTCATATGTCAATTACCACCAACTGGTAAGCCAAATTCAGATTTGATATGGGGCTTGAACTGAACAGAAAGAAACTCACATGCAAGTTATTTCAAATGTTCTTCAAGGAGTTAGCAATTTTTTTGTCAACTGCCAGATATTTTATTATTTCATCAAGATTGAGGGAAATATGGCGGTGTTATGATTCTGTTAGAACTGTCTGGAAACAAATTAGCTATAATGAATCTCAGTAAAAATAAATTTGAGAACCTGTAACTCAAGTTTGGGCTGGGTCTAAATACAGCCAGAAATATGGGATTTAAAAACTATACATTCTAAAGTGATCATTTCATTCTTCATTGCATCCCCTAGTCATCCCCCACCATCCAATGGAATTACAGAAAGGATTATTTCCATAAGATAAGTGAGAAATACTCTTAAAAACAAGAAATCAAAACAGTTTCTACAATTATCTGGCTGCATGAAACCCATGCTTTAAAGTCTAAAATAACAGTTATGCACTTTCCTATCAAAACAGTAAAAAACAATATGAACAGAGACTGCAATTACAGATTTGTTAAACCTTACATTTTTCAACATTATTAAGCAAAGAAAAGATTAAAAAATAAAAAAATTCTATACCTCCATATATGACTTTGGGTGAGGTGCAACAGAGGGTTCAGAAGATGCAGGTGGAGATGAAGATCTCACTGTAAAAAAATTCTCAATTGTATGACGAGGCAATTCAAAGCATCAAAAAGATAAAACAACAGAAAATCAGTACTTAATCTTGTATAAGCACCTGAGCGTGAGTCAAATTCTGCCTTTCCATTCACATTTAAATGCTGTAAAAACATTTGAATAAATAACAAAGTTAACTAGGATTTATAACTCATCTATCAGAGGCTATGAATTAAGTTATAACTAGTTTCAATCTTTTAGCTCACCTTTGAAGTTGTCATTAGGCCTCTAGTATCTTCTTGTTGAATTAGTCTCCCAGTTGAATTATTTGGTCCTGATGTTACACAAAGAAAGAAATTGTTGTAAGAATAAATCTCCACTACCTTATGAAGATTGAAATATGACAGTAATTAGCCACCACTAGATGGCATGATTTATCTAAGGTCCTGTTTCTTTTGTTGGGAATTTCAAATTATGAGAAACTTGAAGTCCAAGGACTCACAACTCCAATATTTGAAAATTGCAGGAATTTAAAACTTACTACTCTCATTTTCATTTTTTTCTCTTTTTTTCTCTTTCTTTCCAGGTGGGGGAAGGGATTTCAAAATGGAGAGGGAGAGGGAGAGGGAGAGGGAGAGGGAGAGGGAGAGCGCGAGAGAGAGAGAGAGAGAGAGAGATGCTTCAATACCTTCCAACTTCCTGATGGCATTGCTCATTGACTTCATTTCCTGTACTTGCACATTTAACATATTCATAAATTCGTCCAGTCGTCTGTTCTCTGGAAGAAAAAAATATATATAATAAAGGAATGGTCATCAATAGTGAAGGCTATTAACCATCAACAAAGAAACAGAGGTCAAAAAAAAAAAAACAAAAAACAAAAGAGGATGAAAACAAGGGGGAAAAAAATCCATGTACTAGGATGGAATTTCACACTGTAAAATAGACTAAACTCCATTCTAATCCCACCTTCAATTTTAGAAGCCAATATTTCCTGGCTTGTTTTTGCCACATCAGCAGCTGCAGCTGCAGCTGCTTTTGCGGCAGCTGTTGCTTCTTCTGCCAAACTTGGTTTTGAGTTAGATTTCTGCACAATGTCATTTTCCCCTTCCAATACAATTTTGCGAATCCAGGACTTCAACCTAGGAATAAAAGCATTCTAAAGCAAAAATTATGTTAATAGATGGTTAGATCACACTTCAAATTTTATTTTATTTTTGATAGGAAACGACAGAGGGATATATTGATAGAAAGATCACACTTTAATTAACTAACAAAAATTTAGCATATCCAGCAACTTGAGGTAATGCATAAGAAGCATAGGGGAAGAGTACAACACCCAACATGGCACAAAAAAATGAAGTTGGGTATCGACTATTCTAATTTGTGCTGTTAGATGGCAATGATACCACAAAGGTTATTTGCTAATACCTTAAAAAGTATAGCTGTTCCGGCACCTGAAGCTGCAAGGAATCCTATAGCAAGAAAAGCATGAGACCAGTGAAATCGATACTGGGTTCCCGTTTTGGAAATGACACCAGCAGGAGTGGCTGCTGAAGGATGCAGAGTTTGTGCCTGGGCTTGCTGTTGGATGTTTGATGACTTCAACTGCCCATCTGGTATCAAATTGATATAGCAAAAGGGAACAACCATAGAAACAGTGCAATTAAACTCTGCTCTAACATAACACCTTATATCACAAAGGATTTGACTCCAACACTAATATGTATTACCTTGATTTGCACTAACTGCCTGCACACCTGTAACAGTTGGAGATTGGTCCTGTAATTTTCAGACAATGACAAGAGGGAAAAGAGAATTAAACCCACGGACAACACTGAGGATCAACATATGTTTGATATGATGTTTCAATGTAATGGTCTTTAAGAAAGGTAGAACTAATAACATGCATACAGGTACACGGCGAAAGGCTTCATCTATCTCCTCTTTTGTGAGGCCCTTTTTCTCAAGAAAAGATCGCCGGTAGATGACTGGAGAGCCTCTAACTTTCGGGTGTGAAAGAAATTTAACAGCATTTTGTACTTGTTCCTCTCGCATGGGTTCTGAGTTCACAAACACGGATGGTGGAGAAATAGTAGCTGCTGCCTTGGCATCTTGCTGATCCTCATTTCTTGGTTGTACGACTTCAGAAGCTGCAGTTCAGAAATTGCATATCAATATGAATTGTATATCCAAGCATCCATTAAACAAAACCAAATTTACTTTGTTAACTTATTCTTTATCGTCAACCATCTGCACTAATTGATTTGGGACACTAAATGGCATAAAGAATGATGAAGAGATTAAAAACATCAACAAGAACTAAAGTACCTTTCTAACCAAGTGATAAGACTATTACAAAGCACTGATATTTTAAAAAAGGATAAAATATTAAATGCACGTCATCATTCATTTTTTTTTTTCTAGGTTTATACATCAAGGGGCCTTTTAGCTATTTTTAAATCCTTCATGTGAGATCACCCAACTTATACTCAAAAGTGTGATCTCCTATGCAGCCATAAGCTGGTCATTCACATAATCATTAATAGACTGAAAGATCTATCCTCAAGAAATTTAAGATATGGACAAAACATAAACACAATCTGCCTATAGCCAATCCTCAGTAGAACTCAAGGAGCCAATTCCACTGCCTTGGAGTCTAGTTAAGCCCATATAGCAACCTCCTCAACTTGCAAAAGTTATCTTAAATAAAAAATAAAAAAATTAATTAACTCCCAAAACTTTTAATTTCTTCATTTATATCTACTCCTCTCACTCCCCATGAAAAAATGTTGCCTTCCCTTCAAGTTGCTCAAAAACTAGAGGTGATACATAGATAAAGTGGTTAACATAGCACCCTACAATAAATGTCTATTCATCAAAAGACCATCATAACCCAATAAAAATCCCTTTCCAAGGTCCAGGAGGCTTGAATTGAAACCAAAGTCACTTTCCGCGGTTTTGCAAAAAGCAGCTGCATGGAGACTCGAACCAGCAATTTCACACTTGACAGCACAAGAATGACAATCAAACCAAGCAAAGTCACCTTAATGGTAAACTTCACTGAAAGAGATGAAGGTTGTGTTCATACACTCTACTATTCTTTTATTTTATTTTTTGCCAGAAACAAACAAATGTATTGATAGATAAAAAAACATAAGAAGGATAAAAGGTTCTCCTCATGAAGTACAAACCTGATCAAAAGAACTAAGTAAACCTCCACAAAATATACAATAAGGATTGGTATAGTACAATATCTTAAGGTGCCTACATGTCACAAAGTTTTGTAAACTTCTTGTCTCTTACTTCTTTCTGATTACTATGACTCTATTTGGGAAGTGTTTCCAAAAACAGTTCTTAAAAACAATTTTTAAGAACGGTTTTTTAGAGCAGTTTTTGAAAACTGTTCTCATATTTTATACAACAAAAGTTTGTTTGAAAACCAAAAATATTTTTAACCTATTTTCTATGTTTTTAAATGTGTTTTAAAAATAACTTTTACATGTATTCTTTATTTTTAATCATACTCCATGTTTATATAATTATTTTTAAAAATTAATTATGCGAAAATAACTAAAAAATGTTATTTGAAAATACAATATTTTTAGTTTTTAAGAATAAAAAACTGTTTTCTGTTTTCTGATTGTCAAAATTGTTTTCCAATTTTTTTTTTCTTCAAAAACAGTTACCAATCACCTTTCAGCCCTTTTCTTGAGACAGCCAAAGCAGTACCAGGCACTATTCCCTAGTGACTAATCCTATGATTAAGCATACCATATTAACCCATAGAAAGGCTTTTCCAACTCACCCTGATAAAATTGATCCAAAACGTGCAACAAGTAGCAAAAAGAAAATTCATAAAATTCGTAAATTCTAACCAGAAATGGACTTTAATGATATTAACCAATAATTTGAATCAAGAAACGATATAACAAACTGATCGGCACAGTAATATTACAATTGTTAACTGATTTAACCCTCAATACAAATCCAATAGCACTGTTTCCAGGCTAAGAAAATGCAGGATTGAAAAAGAAACTACAATTTCGTTACACAAGAAACCAAACCTGATCAAATCCAAACACTACTACTTCGCTGATTTGAGAGGGCTTTTCACATTTTAAGAACCAAATAACACAATCCAGAAAATTAAAAATTGAAATTCTCATTTACTCCCCGTTTTTCTCAGCAACCAAACAGAAGGCAATGGAATATACGCTCAAGAAAATCAGAGGGGAGAGAAAATCAAACCTGGGGTTTGGGGTTTTTCGGTTGTAGAGTCGGGAGGAGGCGTGGATTGAGTCGCCATAGTCAAACCCTTCACTGAAACTCAAAACAAAAACACTCAGAAAGGAAAAAGGAAAGAAAAAAGAAAATGAAAGAATCGGTTTTCGAGGTGATGATGATGAAGATATGATGTCAGAGGAAGTTGAGATTGTCAGATAGAAAGGGAAAGGAGAGAGCTCTGCACCTCCCGAAGCGTGGTCGTGGTGGCGGGCGGGCGAGAGACGACAGCTACCGTAGAGATAATGCGGCTTTGGATGGAATATCTAGTGGTAGAGAGACCATGTAAGCTAGGGTGGTTCAGAGAATCACAACCGTCGGTTGCGGTCTCAGGATCACCTGATTTCCGGTCGCTCACTCGGTGGATTCTTTGAATGGGTTGGGCTCCCGTGGGCTAGGCCCAACTAGAGGGTGTGGTCCTTAAGTCACCCAGATCATGGCCACCCCTGTTTTGGAGTAAATAGGTTTAGTGGGCTAAAATTGTTAGGGCCCATGTCCAAACCAATAACGGGCCTCAAAATTGTAATGCAGGTCAATCTATTAGCCCAAAACATTGTCCAGGGCCGCGAAATCAGTTCCCCCGACAGCTGTCACTACCTTAAAATATAAAGTAAAATCCATTACAAGGGTTTTTCTTTCCCGGGATGATAACGTAACGATTATTGTGGTATTATAATTTTTTTTTTTAAAGAAAACTTAGACTGTCGATTGGCACTATTTCTGATTGAAGTATTTTTAATAAAAATATCTTTAAGAAAATCACCAATCAAGTGTTTCTTTAAAAAAATATTACAAATAATTTTTTCTTCCCACAGTAAATAATTTTTTAGGTTTTCAAAAATATTTTTTAAAATTTATAAAACGCTATATTTTTTTCAAAAACAGTTTTTTAGGTTGAAAGCGTTTTTTAAGGTTGAAAACGTTTTTTAGAATCACTATCAAACAGATTTTTACTAAATTGGTAAAAATGTAACTTATAGCTATAATTACATGCATATAATATACATTTATAAATATGAAGTTGAATATTGAAAGGGGTTATTATTTTACATTATTCGTATTATTTTCGCTTTTATAGTTCTTATATATATATATATATATATATATATATATTATTCATACATTTTTTAGTATTATTTATACCATTTGGTTTCTCATATTATTGTACATTCTCATTTTATATATATATTATCTATACATTTTCTCATATTATTTGTACCAACTACTAATTTTTTCTCATTATTAAAATAAAGAAAAAGGAAAAATTAAAGAGTTCTATTTGGAAATCAAATTTGAAAATTAAATCTTATATCTCTTGAAGAAGAAAAGTAAAGAATTAATTATTTATTTTTTTTGAAGAAATTATTATAGGAAGGATTTTGAAAGATTACAAGATTAGGGTAATATTTTCTATTTTTCATGTAAATGTAAATTTCATGAGTAGGAATTTTATGTTAAATCTTATGAAATTTACATTAAATGATATTTGAATATCTATTCGGGTTTATATTTTATAATTTTTAGAATTTTTGTACAAGATTATCATTAGTTAAAAAGATAATTTTATCGTATAATTTTATATCATTTTTTCATACCTTGGGATTGTAAAAGGGTATCTATATAGAAGTAGTCACAATTTCTGGTGTATATTAGCTCTAGCAGTTCCAACTGCAATTGTATTTTGAATGTAGTCCTTCAAATATTTTTTTGTTAGTATTCCTTAAGAATAGGTCAGCTTGAATATAGGATATAGTTATTGCTTTCTGTTTTGTTTCAATGTTTAATGAAAATATTGAGTTCGCACAATTATCAACTTCTTTAATCTATTTATTTTTTTGTACCTTAAATTAAATTTTATATCATTTTTTATTCCCCTTCAAATCTTGTAAGCATAAACAGGGTACTAGAATACATACTCTGTATATATTGGAGTTTGTTCCTTTATTTTATTCCTTTTTTTTTTTTTTTCCATTTTCATTCGGGTTTCTTTTTTTGAATATTGAAAGAATAGAAATTTAAGCGTTTAAAGTTAGCTGTTTGGTATTTATTTTCTAATTTCATTGAGTGATTCTGGAAGGAGACCTTTGTTGTCAAACGACTCAATCCATGCATTTAGGGTATAGCTGATATCCCTAAATGTGTTCCTTCTTGTCTTTGAATAATGGAAGTTCTATTACCCATGAATTAGCAAGATATCCTAAAAATTTGAGAGAAATTTAAGCTTGGAAGGAAGCAGTTCCAGATTTCTTGTTGCCTTTTTGTCCTTAAAGAGTTTATTTTCAATTAGGTCTAATCTAATTTACTATTTACCCACATAAATACTGCTCTAATTCTGCAAGGCAGCATCTTTCAAACCTATAATGGACCTAATAACACATGTTCAATATGCATACAGTTGATGTGGTCCATGACATAGATGAAGGGGAAAAAGAATATGCATTAGGCCTTCATAGTGAGAGGCTGGCTATTGCTTATGGACTGCTACACACCCCCAATGGCTCACCCATTAGAATTGTGAAGAACCTTAGAGTTTGCAGAGACTGCCATGAGGTCAATAAATTAAAATTTTAATTTATAAATACGTTTAAAATTAAATAAGAGGAAAATAAAATAGAGAGAAAAAAATAAAAGAAAAGAAATAAAAAATGAAGGAAAATAATAAATACGTTTAAAATCAATAAATTATTATTATATAAAATTAATTATTTTTTAATTTATTTAACTTCTTTATATAAAGATCAAATAATTTAAAAATATATAAATTCCTTAATAATTTTAGACTTTCTTTTCACAGTAATCTTGAATTTGCAAACAAAGAACGTAGAGGTCCAAATTTGCATAATCCAGGGCTTTGAACTCACCTTATGAGAATTTTGGATTCAGTTAAAGAACAACACGCAGCAAAGCCATGAAGGATTTGTATTGAAGGGCAGTCATCAAATGTGATCAGTTATGGGAATGGATGGGGCTCTAGAATTTTATTTGTGAAGTGACCGTGGTGCCATTAGCCTCTGGGTTTTAGGATGTCACATGAAGCTCATTAGATACTTTCAAACTCAAACTATCCAAAAGTAGACACATGAAGAATAAGAAGAAGTTGCGTCTAGGGTTTCCATGGTCCGTTCCGCCAAGGATCAAGCCATGCACAAAACTTGATCAATCGACCTACGAGCGCTAAACAGTGAAACCGAAACGACGCGTTTCCAAGAGGCTCCCAATGACGCCATTTGTAGAAATCCCATGAGGTTGGTACTTTCTCCGTTTATCCTTCACCAAAGCCACATGCACGTCTCATGGCAGGCATAGATGAATCATAGAAGAGGAAGCCTTTTGGGAATAGTAAGATCCTTCCCATTTGAGCGGTGCCAGAGAAGATGAAAGTTGCGTCCGTTTTGATCTCAATCACTCCAATGCTATACTTTTCCCAATGTTTTTAGCAACGTCAAAAAAATATTCGAATCTTAAATTCCTAATCATTACTAGTAACTCACCATTCACTTTTTATTTTTATTTTTATTTTTTATTTATTTTTATGGGTATTTTATAAAGGTCCAAATTTGCATAATCCAGGGCTTTGAACTCACCTTATGAGAATTTTGGATTCAGTTAAGAACAGCACGCAGCAAAGCCATGGAGGATTTGTATTGAAGGGCAGTCATCAAATGTGATCAATTATAGGAATGGACGAGGCTCTAGAATTTTATTTGTGAAGTGACCATGGTGCCATTGGCCTCCGGGTTTTGGGATGTCACATGAAGCTCATTAGATACCTTCAAACTCAAACTATCCAAAAGTAGACACACGAAGAATAAGAAGAAGTTGCGTCTAGGGTTTTCATGGTCCGTTCCGCCTAGGATCAAGCCATGCACAGAACTTGATCAATCGACCTACGAGCGCCAAACGGTGAAACCAAAATGACACGTTTCAAAGAGGCTCCCAAAGACGCCGTTTGTAGAAATCCCATGAGGTTGGGACTTTCTCCGTTTATCCTTCACCAAAGCCACAGGCACGTCTTATGGCAGGCACAGATGAATCATAGAAGAGGAAACCTTTTGGGAATAGCAAGATCCTTCCCATTTGAGTGGTGCCAGAGAAGATGAAAGTTGCGTCCATTTTGATCTCAATCACTCCAATTCTATACTTTTCCCAACGTTTTTAGCAAATGTTTTTAGCAACGTCAAAAAAATATTCGAATCTTAAATTCCTAATCATTACTAGTAACTGACCATTCACTTTTTATTTTTATTTTTATTTTTTATTTATTTTTATGGGTATTTTATAAAGGTCCAAATTTGCATAATCCAGGGCTTTGAACTCACCTTATGAGAATTTTGGATTCAGTTAAGAATAGCACGTAGCAAAGCCATGGAGGATTTGTATTGAAGGGCAGTCATCAAATGTGATCAGTTATAGGAATGGACTAGGCTCTAGAATTTTATTTGTGAAGTGACCATGGTGCCATTGGCCTCCAGGTTTTGGGATGTCACATGAAGCTCATTAGATACTTTCAAACTCAAACTATCCAAAAGTAGACACATGAAGAACAAGAAGAAGTTGCCTCTAGGGTTTCCATGGTCCGTTCCACCTAGGGTCAAGCCACGCACAGAACTTGATCAATCGACCTACGGGCGCCAAACGGTGAAACTGAAACGACGCATTTCAAAGAGGCTCCCAACGACGCCGTTTGTAGAAATCCTATGAGGTTGGGACTTTCTCCGTTTATCCTTCACTAAAACCATAGGCATGTCTCATGGCAGACACAGATAAATCATAGAAGAGGAAGCCTTTTGGGAATAGCAAGATCCCTCCCATTTGATTGATGCCAAAGAAGATGAAAGTTGTGTCCATTTTAATCTCAATCACTCCAATGCTATACTTTTCCCAATGTTTTTAGTAAACATTTTTAGCAACGTGAAAAAAATATTCGAATCTTAAATTCCTAATCATTACTAGTAACTGACCATTCACTTTTTATTTTTATTTTTATTTTTTATTTATTTTTATGGGTATTTTATAGAGGTCCAAATTTGTATAATCCAGGGCTTTGAACTCACCTTATGAGAATTTTGGATTCAGTTAAGAACGACATGCAGCAAAGCCATAGAGGATTTGTATTGAAGGGCAGTCATCAAATGTGATCAGTTATGGGAATGGACGGGGCTCTAGAATTTTATTTGTGAAGTGACCGTGGTGCCATTGGCCTCCGGGTTTTGGGATGTCACATGAAGCTCATTAAATACTTTCAAACTCAAACTATCCAAAAGTAGACACACGAAGAACAAGAAGAAGTTGCATCTAGGGTTTCCATGGTCCGTTCCGCCTAGGATCAAGCCATGCACAGAACTTGATCAATCGACCTACGGACGCCAAACGGTGAAACCGAAACGACGCGTTTCAAAGAGGCTCCCAACGACACCGTTTGTAGAAATCCCATCAGGTTGGTACTTTCTCCGTTTATCCTTCACCAAAGCCATATGCACGTCTCATGGCAGGCACAGATGAATCATAGAAGAGGAAGCCTTTTGGGAATAGCAAGATCCTTCCCATCTGAGCGGTGCTAGAGAAGATGAAAGCTGCGTCCGTTTTGATCTCAATCACTCCAATGCTATACTTTTCCCAACGTTTTTAGCAACGTCAAAAAAATATTCGAATCTTAAATTCCTAATCATTACTAGTAACTCACCATTCACTTTTTATTTTTATTTTTATTTTTATTTATTTTTATGGGTATTTTATAAAGGTCTAAATTTGCATAATCTAGGGCTTTGAACTCACCTTATGAGAATTTTGGATTCAATTAAGAACAACACGCAACAAAGCCATGGAGGATTTGTATTGAAGGGCAGTCATCAAATGTGATCAATTATGGGAATGGACGGGGCTCTAGAATTTTATTTGTGAAGTGACCGTGGTGCCATTGGCCTCCGGGTTTTGGGATGTCACATGAAGCTCATTAGATACTTTCAAACTCAAACTATCCAAAAGTAGACACACGAAGAACAAGAAGAAGTTGCGTCTAGGGTTTCCATGGTCCGTTCTGCCTAGGATCAAGCCATGCACAAAACTTGATCAATCGACCTACGGGCGCCAAACGGTGAAACCGAAACAACACGTTTCAAAGAGGCTCCCAATGACGCCGTTTGTAGAAATCCCATGAGGTTGGGACTTTCTCCATTTATCCTTCACCAAAGCCACATGCACGTCTCATGGCAAGCACAGATGAATCATAGAAGAGGAAGCCTTTTGGGAATAGCAAAATCCTTCCCATTTGAGCGGTGCTAGAGAAGATGAAAGTTGCGTTTGTTTTGATCTCAATCACTCCAATGCTATACTTTTCCCAACATTTTTAGCAAACGTTTTTAGCAACGTCAAAAAAATATTCGAATCTTAAATTCCTAATCATTACTAGTAACTGACCATTCACTTTTTATTTTTATTTTTATTTTTTATTTATTTTTATGGGTATTTTATAGAGGTCCAAATTTGTATAATCTAGGGCTTTGAACTCACCTTATGAGAATTTTGGATTCAGTTAAGAACGACACGTAGCAAAGCCATGGAGGATTTGTATTGAAGGGCAGTCACCAAATGTGATCAGTTATGGGAATGGACGGGGCTCTAGAATTTTATTTGTGAAGTGACCGTGGTGCCATTGGCCTCCGGGTTTTGGGATGTCACATGAAGCTCATTAGATACTTTCAAACTCAAACTATCCAAAAGTAGACACACGAAGAACAAGAATAAGTTGCGTCTAGGGTTTCCATGGTCCGTTCTGCCTAGGATCAAGCCACGCACAGAACTTGATCAATCGACCTACGAGCGCCAAACAATGAAACCGAAACGACGCTTTTCAAAGAGGCTCCCAACGAGGCCATTTGTAGAAATCCCATGAAGTTGGGACTTTCTCCGTTTATCCTTCACCAAAGCCACATGCACGTCTCATGGCATACACAGATGAATCATAGAAGAGGAAGCCTTTTGGGAATAGCAAGATCCTTCCCATCTGAGGGTGCTAGAGAAGATGAAAGTTGCGTCCGTTTTGATCTGAATCACTCCAATGCTATATTTTTCCCAACGTTCTTAGCAAACTTTTTAAGCGAAGTCAAAAAAATATTCGAATCTTAAATTCTTAATCATTACTAGTAACTCACCATTCACTTTTTATTTATATTTATATTTTTTATTTATTTTTATGGGTATTTTATAGATGTCCAAATTTGCATAATTTAGGGCTTTGAACTCACCTTATGAGAATTTTGGATTCAGTTAAGAACAACACGCAGCAAAGCCATGGAGGATTTGTATTGAAGGGCAGTCATCAAATGTGATCAGTTATGGGAATAGACGGGGCTCTAGAATTTTATTTGTGAAGTGACTGTGGTGCCATTGGCCTTCGGGTTTTGGGATGTCACATGAAGCTCATTAGATACTTTCAAACTCAAACTATCCACAAGTAGACACACGAAGAACAAGAAGAAGTTGCGTCTAGGGTTTCCATGGTCCGTTCCGCCTAGGATCAAGCCATGCACAAAACTTGATCAATCGACCTACGGGCGTCAAACGGTGAAACCGAAATGACGCGTTTCAAAGAGTATCCCAACGACACCGTTTGTAGAAATCCCATCAGGTTGGTAGTTTCTTCGTTTATCCTTCACCAAAGCCACAGACACGTCTCGTGGCAGACACAAATGAGTCATAGAAGAGGAAGCCTTTTGGGAATAACAAGATCCTTCCCATCTGAGCGGTGCTAGAGAAGATGAAAGCTGCGTCCGTTTTGATCTCCATCACTCCAATGCTATACTTTTCCCAACGTTTTTAGCAACGTCAAAAAAATATTCGAATCTTAAATTCCTAATCATTACTTGTAACTCACCATTCACTTTTTATTTTTATTTTTATTTTTTATTTATTTTTATGGGTATTTTATAAAGGTCCAATTTGCATAATCTAGGGCTTTGAACTCACCTTATGAGAATTTTGGATTCAGTTAAGAACAACACGCAGCAAAGCCATGGAGGATTTGTATTGAAGGGCAGTCATCAAATGTGATCAATTATGGGAATGGACGGGGCTCTAGAATTTTATTTGTGAAGTGACCGTGGTGCCATTGGCCTCCGGGTTTTGGGATGTCACATGAAGCTCATTAGATACTTTCAAACTCAAACTATCCAAAAGTAGACACACGAAGAACAAAAAGAAGTTGCGTCTAGGGTTTCCCTGGTCCGTTCCGCCTAGGATCAAGCCATGCACAGAACTTGATCAATCGACCTACGGGCGCCAAACGGTGAAACGGAAATGACGCGTTTCAAAGAGGCTCCCAACGACACCGTTTGTAGAAATCCCATGAGGTTGGTACTTTCTCCGTTTATTCTTCACCAAAGCCACATGCACGTCTCATGGCAGGCACAGATGAATCATAGAAGAGGAAGCCTTTTGGGAATAGCAAGATCCTTCCCATCTGAGCGGTGCTAGAGAAGATGAAAGCTGCGTCCGTTTTGATCTCAATCACTCCAATGCTATATTTTTCCCAACGTTTTTAGCAAATATTTTTAGCAACGTCAAAGAAATATTCGAATCTTAAATTCTTAATCATTACTAGTAACTGACCATTCACTTTTTATTTTTATTTTTATTTTTATTTATTTTTATGGGTATTTTATAGATGTCCAAATTTGCATAATTTAGGGCTTTGAACTCACCTTATGAGAATTTTGGATTCAATTAAGAACGACACGCAGCAAAGTCATGGAGGATTTGTATTGAAGGGCAGTCATCAAATGTGATCAATTATGGGAATAGACGGGGCTCTAGAATTTTATTTGTGAAGTGACTGTGGTGCCATTGGCCTTCGGGTTTTGGGATGTCACATGAAGCTCATTAGATACTTTCAAACTCAAACTATCCAAAAGTAGACACACGAAGAACAAGAAGAAGTTGCGTCTAGAGTTTCCATGGTCCGTTCCGCCTAGGATCAAGCCATGCACAGAACTTGATCAATCGACCTACGGGCGCCAAACGGTGAAACCGAAACGACGCGTTTCAAAGAGGCTCCCAACGACACCGTTTGTAGAAATCCCATGAGGTTGGTACTTTCTTTGTTTATCCTTCACCAAAGCCACAGACACGTCTCATGGCAGACACAAATGAATCATAGAAGAGGAAGCCTTTTGGGAATAGCAAGATCCTTCCCATCTGAGCGGTGCTAGAGAAGATGAAAGCTGCGTCCGTTTGATCTCAATCACTCCAATGCTATATTTTTCCCAACGTTTTTAGCAACGTGAAAAAAATATTCGAATCTTAAATTCCTAATCATTACTAGTAACTTACCATTCACTTTTTATTTTTATTTTTATTTTTAATTAAATTATAATTTTTCAAAAGAGAAATATTATTTGAATAAGAGTTTTTAGGTTGTTTTATATGTTTGCAGTTTTAGAAATGCAAAAAAAAAAAAAAACATCATCTATCTTTTTCATCCAAAAATTTCATTAATAATATAAAAACTTTTATGTTAAAGTTATTTTAAATAAATTATGATAATTTTTTTTTAAATTATTTAAATAATGTGTTTCTTAAAATTAAAAAAATAAAAAAATAATCCAAATTAATTCAATAAAATAATAATAGGATGTATGCGTACATAAGAGTGATGAACAGGATATGTCAGGAAAAAAAAAAGTTTTCAACACTTTGCTCATATATGATATAGATACAGATAAATTATAGGACTACCCAATTTTTAGTCTATTGTGGTCTGCAGAATCTTTGATGGATTCATTGGAGTAGCACTTCTCTCCTTTTTGCCATATAAGCAGGTTCATGAAAGGCCAACGTGCATTTCCTCCCCAATTACAGCAAATATTTCATCAACCCTATAAATGAAAAAAAGGAAAACAAGGAAAACAGGGATCAGAACCTGAGTAACCATTCATGCTCAACCAATCAAAATGCTCAACATT
Organism: Vitis riparia; assembly: GCF_004353265.1. NCBI lineage: Eukaryota > Viridiplantae > Streptophyta > Magnoliopsida > Vitales > Vitaceae > Vitis > Vitis riparia. Next base: position 10,037,643 of record NC_048447.1, on the reverse strand, counting down.
AAGGATACATGAGCATTAAAAAGTTCCAGCTTTTTCACAATTTTTGAAAACAGATATTAGTATCTAACTTCATGTCTGTCACTTATGTTTTCATACTTCAGGAATTGAATTTTTATTTTATTATTATTTATTTTTTGTGGGGAGGGGTAGTTTGGGTTTGAAAGTATCTAATGAGCTCCAAATCTTGTAATTCATTTTTACCTATGTGTATCAATGTTCACCTCTGCAAGCCAAGTTGTAAGGTAAACCTGCAAAACTCCAATAATTCAACAGTCAGCAACAGAGATAGAAACCACTTCTTTTGTCTTTGGTTATGGTGACAATACTAGAAAAGCATTTGAATACAAAGGAGTATCCAAATCCAGTTATCAACAAAACCATATCATTTCACTTGTGCAAATTTATTTCATCTCTAATTCTTTTGGGTGCTTTCCGTACTAAAGTTTCCATCAAGAAAGCTAGTCATTTATTCCTAGGTACTGTGTATGTGGAGTTCTTGAGATCCATAACGGTGGATCCTTCCTTCTGAATGTACCCATGTGTATGTGGACAACTTGATTGCTCACCACTGTCAATTGTAAGTAGGAAATGGCTTCCTTATGACGACAAATAGAATTACTATCTCGGAGAAACTAAATGCTATGCAAGGCATCATCCATGGTAGTATTAGGTGATGTAATTTAGTACAGGATTATGAAAAGTAGTCTTCTTTTTATAGGCACAAAAACCTAGTTAGAACATAATAGAATGTTTAATAAAATTGGAAAGTGGAAATCAATAAGGAAACGATATTTTAAACTTCCCTAAATTTTTTAGACTTCTTTTTACATTAAATTTAATTTGTCATTGCTTAATCAAATCCAAAACCACATTCTTACCTTAGCTTCAAATTTTGTGTCTTCAACTCAAACATGTTAGTATAGTGGTAGTAAAGTAGTCTTGGACAAGTAATCTTTGGAGCAAAATTATCAGAGAACAAGATTATCAGGACATGTATCAATTCTCATAGGGCTAATCTAAATGGCATAATTGAAACACATTAATCAATTTGAGATAGACCTAAAAGTTATTGATTTAAGATATTTCGGTTGGGCATAAAATTTTGAAGACTGCCTATTCATCCCACTCTAGGTAGTTCCTTGTTCAGAATACAAGCTTACAAATGTAATAAATATGCATGTATAAAATCTATGTATATACACATCTAACTCAAAAGCAAATGCATACTAAAGTCAATCATACTTTCAAACAATTAATTATATGCATTATACAATGGTGGAATGTTTTATACCTGTAAGATCTCATGATCTGGCTGCTGATTAGAACGTATAACAGGCGAATGAGATTCAAAACCTATTATTTTTGGGGGAATAAGCTCGCCAATTTCTTTTGAATGCAAGCTGCATATACCCAAATCATCAAATTCCCCAGGATACAGCTCATCTGACCAACAATATCGATCGTCTTGTGAGGCTTCTTCACAACTGATGGAGAGTAACTCCACTACAAGCAACCGCTGCTTAGAGCAAACAATACCAATAAGAATAGAGTTACAAGCAAAGGTGATCTATTACATGTCCAAATAAAATAGAAATCTGGAGTAGCAAAACAAAACCAAAATTCACCTTCAAATTTAGTTCAAGTATGAACATCTGAACAAGTTCCTCCGCTAATTTCTCTGAGAGATTGTTCAAAGATCACAAATGTCATGATTAAATGTGTTGGAGAATTGAAAAAAAGACAGCCAAATAAAAACTCGAGGATAATAGGCATGGTTAAGTATCATACTACACGAGTTTGGGAAGACTGACATGCCAACACATCATGGTTTGAAGTTCCAACCTGTTTTCATAGAAAAAACACAATTTTCCATTCTCAAGGCAATAGAAATGAAGTCTAAATGTAACTTCTAATTTTTTACACCCTCCCTCCCTCCCTTCATGTAGTTTTAAATTATAACTCCCGAAAGCTGCTCCCTCCCTCCCTCCCTCTCGCTAATTTAATTTTAAAGATACTCAAAAGCTCATTTAAACTCTCCCAAACTTCTCAAAGTTTACTGTAACTATTCAAAACTGCTTCGAACTCAATAAAATCACCACTTTATTTGACATGAAATATTAGCTTAACAATGTTTTTTTTTTTTTTTTGATAGGCAAATAAGAGTATGCATATTAATGACATATTAGCTTAACAATGAGGTGTATGTTTTTTCAAAGTACAATAACATTTGGGTAATTCACTTACACTTCTTAATAAAAGAATACTTGCTAAGATATAATGTTAGAGACATGTGCTAAAAATACAAATGATCAACCTACTTTTGATTAAATATAAAACTTAAAATTTTTGAATGTGAACATACATTTATTTTCTGATATTGCGTGAAGTTAATAGACCTAGTAAATTACATGGTACCTCATATGAGCTTTCACTAGTAATTAACCTCATATGGCATAAGTTCCCATATTAGTATATTGTACAATTTCCCTGTTAAGTGAGAGTTGTATGAATTTTCAAGAGCACAGCTCCATTTTAGCTGTTGAGCTTAAAGGGTGAGCAAAATCATCTAAACATCTTGTAATCTTCACATCTATTTTTCCCATAAATAAAACAGTTTCAAATGCAGTGAAGCCAAATTCCATTTGGGGGAGTGAAAGAAAAAGCAGTGGATGAAGAATGAGTAAGCATAAACAGGGTACTAGAATACATACTCTGTGTATAGTGGAGTTTGTTCCTTTATTTTATTCCTTTTTTTTTTCCATTTTCATTTGGGTTTCTTTTTTTGAATATTGAAAGTATAGAAATTTAAGCATTTAAAGTTAGCAGTTTCGTATTTATTTTCTAATTTCATTGAGTAATTCTGGAAGGAGACCTTTGTTGTCCAATGACTCAATCCATGCAGGAGGGTTTAGCTCCTGGTGGTCCCAGTATAGCTGATATCCCTAAATGCATTTTCCTTTGGGTGCTTGTTTTCCTTCTTGTCTTTGAATAATGGAAGTTCTATTACCCATGAATTAGCAAGATATCCTAAAAATTTGAGAGAAATTTAAGCTTGGATGGAAGCAGTTCCAGATTTCTTGTTGCCTCTTTGTCCTTAAAGAGTTTATTTTCAGTTAGGTCTAATCTAATTTACTATTTACCCACATAAAGACTGCTCTAATTCTGCAAGGTAACATCTTTCACACCTATAATGGACCTAATAACACATGTTCAGTATGCATACCATATCCTTGTATGCTGACAAAAGTTTGCTCCCATGAAGACCCTGAAACGATGAAATACTTTATAAGATGCAGATCCATCAAAATAAAAGTAGATAGTAAGCAAAACTTGTTTGCATGACAGACTCGGGATCCTAAAATAATCTATTCTTATTCATTTCTCATTGAAAAGACAAAACAGGAAATCATTTAGCCAAGCAGTGAACCACAGCAACAATGTGAGAAGTTCAGAGCTTATCTCATCAACCTTTAAAATGGAAATGCATATTTCCTGCAGAATATTAAAAAAAAAGTGACAATATACAAAAAACTAAATCCAAGACCCATTAACGCAAAAAAAAATCAAATTAATGATAATACCTATCAACAGGCCAAAATTTCAGAAAAAAATTCCCATTTCCATGTTTTGGCAAAAGTTATAAATAGAGGCAAAACTTTCTGCATCCAAATTTATCCTAAGTTCAATTTGGCACCTAGTTAGAATCCAAAGACTGCTAACAAGACAAGACTTTAAGATGAATCTTAAAAATGCTTGATTATCATTAGCGTATAATCTACGCAAACAAAAAGAAATGGTAGTAGATATAACACATAAGCTATAAAAACATTTAGAACAGGAAATTAAGAATAATACACACAAAGCCAAAAACATAATGTAGAAGTACCTGCTGCTTTAATAATTTCATGCAAGCTTTCTTTCTAATATTGGGCATATCACTCAGAACACCCAACTCCATGGCAGGCATATATCTGAGCCAAAAAGTAATCCCAATGAGCGCATTAAGACTCTCAAACCTTTATCCTCTGTTTGGCTGCTGAGAAATTTCAGGAAAATTAAACTATGATATTTTCAAACTTCCTTGGCATATTGCTTCGGTTTGAGACAATTGAAATGAAAATCACAAAAATAGGCAAAGAATCAAACATTTTGAGATTGCATTTCTCAACTGCATCTCTCGTCTTTTCCCGCGTTTCCTCAGTAACCAAACGGACCATAAAATTCAAAGAACCATAAGTTGAAGCAAAACGTTTGTAATTGCCTTTGAGAGAGATAGGAATTGACAAGATCTGTGGCATGTGACCTTCCCTTTGAGGCAGTAGAAGTCCATTGTTGTCTGTAGGAAGCTAATTTCGACCACTGGTTTCGGAGGTTTCGCTGCGCGGCTCGTCTCCATAGGCGGATGACAGAACGTGGTGGTTGTGGAGATTTTGGAGCTAGGGCTTTGGAGATTTGAAGCAGAAGAAGAACAAGAAGAAGTTGCGTCTAGGGTTTCCATGGTCCGTTCCGCTTAGGATCAAGCCACGCACAAAACTTGATCAATCGACCTACGGGCCAAACGGTGAAACCGAAACGACGCGTTTCAAAGAGGCTCCCAACGACGCCGTTTGTAGAAATCCCATGAGGTTGGGACTTTCTCCGTTTATCCTTCACCAAAGCCACAGGCACGTCTCATAGCAGGCACAGATGAATAATAGAAGAGGAAGCCTTTTGGGAATAGCAAGATCCTTCCCATCTGAGCGGTGCCGGAGAAGATGAAAGCTGCGTCCGTTTTGATCTCAATCACTCCAATGCTATACTTTTCCCAACGTTTTTAGCAACGTCAAAAAAATATTCGAATCTTATATCCGTAATCATAATTAGTAACTGATCATTCACTTTTTATTTTTATTTTTATTTTTTATTTATTTTTATGGGTATTTTATATTTGGTTTCTAAATCTGGTTTCCGTAGCTTAGGTTTTCTATAAATAGCTCCGGTGACCCATTGACGACATTAGAGGAAGCGCTGTTCTTGATCGATCTCTCCCCTTTTTCTTCTGTTGCTCCACATACCCAGTGACTGCATTTTGATCAATCCTTCTTCTTCTTCTTCTTCTTCTTGTTCTTCTTCAGAAGAAGAATGGGTCGTGGCAAGTTAAAAATGGAGTTGATCGCTAATGAGAAACTTCGGTGCAGAACTTTCCGAAATAGGCAAAAGGGCTTGAAGAAAAAGCTCCAGGAGTTGTCAACTCTATGTGATGTTGAAGCATGTATGATCATGTATTGTGATCAGAATGGCAATGGCACCTATTCTTCTCAGCCGGATGTTTGGCCTGAAAATCACTATGAAGTTCAACGTATAGTGAACAAGTACATGAAGGAAGACCATGGAAAGAGGACGGTGGATTTATCTGACATTCTTGAAAGCAGAAAGAGGAAGGCCGAAGTTGAGCTGCAAAAGCTGCAGGAAAAAAATGGCGAAACCAAAGGGCAGACTTCTGAGACTGGATTGGAACTGAATGGGCTTTCCTATGAAAATCTGATGGAAATAAATGATCAATTGGACAGGAAACTTGAACATGTGATGAGTCTGATTGATTTGAAGAAGGGAGAAGCGGGCTTGATGAGTAAGACTCCTGTGAACTCCTCTCATATCCCGGGTTTGCCTACAGCTGAGCAAGCCTTTCAAGGCATTGAAATGTTCTTATATGATTTGGATTTTCCCGATACAAGTAGTGGAGTGGTTGAATCTGATTTGAACCCGATGATGATGAATATGGAGAATAGCGGATATCCAGAATTTGGAATTGGAAAGGCATCCAGCAGTGAGCTCCTGCACCACAATACTCAATTTCAGGACCCAATTCATTGTGATCCAGTTCATGGGATGTTCAAGAATAACACTGATCCTTCAACTTCATATCAGAAGATGGGGACTGTTCCTCCCATGCAAGACATGTCGGTATCCAAGAATACGATGATGTTTAACACCCATCCCACAAATTCCATGCCGCAGATGGGGTTGCCTGAGAATATGATGTTCGACACGGATCATAGCATCTCTATGCAGCAAATATCGGGATATAGGCAGTACCTCTTGGACGGTTATTTGTTCTTTCATTCTTGATTTTGACGGTTATTTGTTCTTTCATTCTTGATTTTGACTCATCATTTTTATGCATGTAATTTGCTTTTAGATTTGCGTGACATGTCCATCTTTGTAACAGAGTACATCCGACATCCAAACCATAGAGTTTTGTTAGCATGATTGTATTCTAAGACTTCATTATATATGATTACGTTAATGTTTTACCCTTGAAATTGTTTCTTTTAAGGTTATTTATACTTGAAGCTTACATTACACATTGTATGCAAACTATTTCCTTACTATATTTTGTTTGATAATTGAATTTTTTGGCACCGTAACTTTTATATAAGGTGCAAGAAATTTTTTAAAGATTTACATTAAAATTAATGATTTTAAAAACTATTTTAAAAAAAAATGAGATACAAAAAAATTTTATTATCTTAAATTCTAAATTTTTTTAAAATGATTTTTCAAAGATATAAAGTAAATTCATACTTTTTATATAATACAACGAAAAGATTCTTATGGTATGAATTGAAAATATTTAAATATTTAGATAATGTCAACTTAAAAAAGGACTTAAATTAAAAAGACATCAATTTTTATTAAAGGGTTTTTTATTTATTGATTAAATTAATAAGAATTAGAAGTTGTTTTGTATTCGTTATAGTGAAAATTAAATTTTAACTCTATTTGTTTTATTTTTTTTTACAATATATTTCCCATTTTTTATTAATAAATTTTGTGAATATAATTTAACTTTTACTTTTATTGACATAAAAAATTATCTAAATTATTTATTTATTGAATAAATTAATATGAAAACTCACATTATTATCATATAAAAAATAGAGAAACATTATCTAAATCTATTTTTTTTACTGAATAAATTAATCAAAATAAGTGGATTAAAATAACAAATAGAAAAGAAAAGTCAATTACACGATGTAAGGACATAAGTGGGTTGGTGGATATCAATGAGATGACAAATTCAAATTAAAAAAATAAAGTTTGCAAAAACAAATATGTAAATACATGATATGAAATATTATTATTTTTAATTAAATTATGATTTTTCAAAAGAGAAATATTATTTGAATCAGAGTTTTTAGGTTGTTTTATATGTTTGCAGTTTTAGAAATGCAAAAAAAAAAAAAAAAAAAAAAAAAAAAAAAAATCATCTATCTTTTTCATCCAAAAATTTCATTAATAATATAAAAACTTTTATGTTGAAGTTATTTTAAATAAATTATGATAATTTAAAAAAAAAACATTATTTAAATAATGTGTTTCTTAAAAATAAAAAAATAATCCAAATTAATTCAATAAAATAATAATAGGATGTATGCGTACATAAGTGCGATGAACAGAATATTTCAGGAAAAAAAAAGTCTTAACACTTTGCTCATATATGATATAGATACAGATAAATTATAGGACTGCCCAATTTTTAGCCTATTGTTGTCTGCAGAAAAAGTTCCAGCTTTTTCACAATTTTTGAAAACAGGTATTGGTGTCTAACTTCAAGTCTGTCACTTTTGTTTTCATACTTCAGGAATTGAATTTTTATTTCACTTACTACAATTTTTATTTTTTTATTTTTTGTGGGGAGGGGTAGTTTGGGTTTGAAAGTATCTAATGTCAATAATTACGTATGATAAAAGATAACTAATATCATTTATCATATCACATACAAAGAATATAAGAAATGACATGAAAATTGTAAAAGGGTATAAAAAATTCCGAGATGGTAAAAAGCATGTGAGAGAATGTATATATGGGTCTTGTGAAAAAGGGAATAATGAATGTTAAAAGGTGGTACGAAGAATCTGAAAAAGTGTCTTACATCACATCCTTTTTCAAATAATTTGTAGCACTAATTTCTTACATTCTTCATATTATTTGTATTATTATTATTATTTTACATTATTAGTATCATTTTTCACTTTTGTACTACTTTTTATATATATATATATATATATATATATATATATATTATTTGTACAATTTCTCATATTTTTCATATCTTCTATTACATTCTTGGAACCTTTTCTTACAATAATATAGTAGGTTTTTTTTACATTTTTTGTTCATTTTCTTATAATAACCTAATTTAATATAATATTTTGACAACCATTTCTTTTAGGTCATGTTTGATTAATCGAATATAGTATGAGATATGATAAAAAATGAGATATTATATTTTATCTCATACTTGGTTGGTAATGTGATATGATAAGTGATCTCATTATGAGATATGATAAGTAGTGAGATATATTATTTATCATTTTTTTTATATTTTTTTTACATGTGATATGCAAGGATGAAAATATCGGTAATCACGGATATATCGGTACTTCGATTTTACGGATATATCGAAGATATATTGGTGGATATTTTGGAAAAAAATATTGATAAACCTAAAATTGATTAAAATTTATAAAAATACAAGAAAAACTTCATAAAAATGTAATTAGAAGTATATTGATATTTTTAAGTTGTTTTATTAAATAATTTGATATATGTATAATATGATTTATCATATTTGATAATAATATCATATGCATCGATAAAAATATGAATTTTATAAGTGTACATTTATTATTAAATTACATATAATATTATGATATTTGATTGTAATATGTCTAATTTTAAAATATATATTAATATTAAAATTATGATCCATTTAATTCAATTGTATTAAACAATATAAAATAAATTATGATATATGTATAATTTTTTAATATTTAATTAATTATTAATGATATTAAAAACATTATGAAGAAAATTATATAATTTTTATATTTTTGGTAATCAATTAAAAGAAAATTTTGCATTTAATCATAAAATAATTATAATTAATTTGCTCTTTAAAATATTCTTTTAATATTTTCTTTATATAATCAGTTTAACTATGTATATGTTTAATGCATATTATATAACAAGGGTGAGTTTGCCTGGATGGTTAGTGGCTTGAATCCCAAACCAAACAAATCCCCTTCGCAACAAAAGGGTTTTTCAGGGCATTGTAGCATATTGACTTTACTGTGGCGCGTTTGACCGCGCGTTGACTATGTGATTTATCGTCAAAATCGCTGATATATCGCTGATTTTGGGGGGATTTCTCGCGAAATATCGTCGCACCGATATTTCTCCCTGAAATATCGTGTTGACCCCTCCCGATACACGATATATCGACGATATATCGCCGACATATCGCGATATTTTCATTCTTGGTGATATGTTAATCTGATATGAGATATACACGTTTCATGTATCAAAAATTTATTTATTTTTAATTTTTTTAATATACTCATTTTACAAAATAATTTTTTATTATAAATTAAATTTATGATTAAAAAAATAAAAACTAAAAAAATATTTTATAAAATAAAATTAGTATATGATATATAGATTATTTTATATATATTAAATAACATAATATAAAAAAATTATTTATAAAGTTAAAATATTTTAATAATGAATATTGTTAAACATAATCAAATTTCATTTTTTAAAATAGAAAATATTTGAATGTGATATAATTTTTATTTTAAACATTAAAAATAAAATATATTTTATATTATCTTTTATTCATTTCATAGATTAAAAATAAATATAATATAATATAGCATTCATCATCGGATATGTTATTTTAAAATATTATATCCATAAGATATGTATATCAAAGCATATCTCATTGGAAATCATATCTTAAGATATGTGTATCCTATTCAATATAATACGATATTCTAAAATATACATATTCTATCATATCTTATCCTATCCTATCAAATAAATGTGGTTTTAGGAAAATTTATTAAATAGGATAGGTCGAAGATTGTAAGCAATGAGAGTAAATCAATATAAGACAAGATTGGATAAAGAAAAAAATGATACATAATGTTGTCAAGACAATACAATACATTATTGTCATATTTGTTATCAACAGAGTATATTTCTATTGTCAATAGGTTCATACTCTAGACAAAGGTCATTTTTTCATATGGACATCCCGTAAAAGATTTGAAAATAGTAGCAACTATAAAAAAAAGACACATATTGAAAGAAGAGAGTATATAATGAATGAAGAGGTGATTTTTTTTTAATAAAAATCAAGTCGGTGCAAAAAGTAATTTTGGCTATACTATTTTTGTTATAATTTTGTTATATCTTTTAAAATGAATTAATATGATATTTACCTCATGTCTACCATGTTTTGGACAATGTAATGAACTATTAGAGGTGAGACATGGATTTATGTATCATTAATTTTCAAGTAATTTTAAGAATGTAGTTTAAAAAATAATATTGATTTCATAAAAAACTATAAAATAGATAATTTTTTTTGGGTTAAAAAAATCTATGTTAAGAGGATGAAGAGTTGGCGTTGGCAAATAATTCTATTTGACAATAAGTTTCATCATAGTGTCATTTTTTAATAGAAAATATATTTTTGGATGCTTCATTAAATTTTGTTGTCATTTTTTTATAAAGTTAATATTATTTAAGAAAATTTATAATTGTTCCAAATTGAAATGGTCATTTTATTTCATTCAAATCAATTCATTGTTTAATTTTTTTTTCTTCTTGCTTTGTGATGTATTTGTGAAATCTCATTTAAATTTTTTTAAATGTTTGATAGTGAAAGGGAAAAAACCCATCAAACAATTAAGGTTTTTAATGGGATTTTATATTAAGTAATTTATATGTGTACAATAAGTGACCAAACTCCACTTGGCCATCTCATCAATTTTTTTTTTATATTTTATTTCAATAAGAAAAGCACAAGGAAATTGAATCCATCTTATCAATGTTTTATTTATTTTATTTTATGGAGAATATGAGCAAAGTGAATCAAAGGTAAATATGTTCTTTGATAAGTTGAGTTATTCATAATACTTATCAAAACAACCTACACTATACGCTCTTTATCACCTTCAACCTACCCTATTTAATAGTTTTCCTTTCTTTTATATTTGAGTTCTTTTTGGATATGATGGAAAAACAAAAAGGAAATAAATTTGTCATTGATTTGAACGATAAATTTCATAATTAAAGTTAGTTGGGAGGCATCATTATGTGCTAGATTTAATAAATAAAGATACGAGTGAATTGTAAAGGAGTTTATGAAATAACAATCAAGTGCAATGAACTATGCTAGAGCGAAAATTAGCTAAGTTAGAGATTACATTGTGGAACAATCAAGTGAATCTAACAATGTTGGCTTCATAAAAGGAGACATAAATAATCATGTTGATGTTGATTGTAGAGTTCAAATAAGAGAAGGCGATGAAGAGAGTGTTATATCTTACTTGTGTGAAAAAAAAAATGAAATGGATCCCTCATTTTATTATGAAGTATAATGTTGATGAAGACAACCACTTAACTAACTTATTTTGGGCATACTTTACAAGTATATTGGACTAAACTTGTTTTAACGATGTGTCAACATTTGATACAATCATACCATACTAGTGTTTATGGAAAGCCAATGGTCATACTAGTTGGCATTAACCATCACTATCAAATTCTAGTGTTTGGATATGCATTATCAGTGAATGAGAGTGTTAACGTTTATACATAGGTTTTTAGAGATTTGGATGTAATGAATAATAAGATGCTTCTTTCCATTTTTAGGTGCATCCACTAATATCCATATTAAAAACTTTGTTAATCATTTTGTCAGGTACATATTCACAGAAAACACGATTGGAGAATCATCTCAATTAAAATTGTAATGTTTGGATATACATTATCAATGGATGAGAGTGTTATCGTTTATACATAGGTTTTTGAAGATCAGTAAGCTATAGATAACAAGATGCCTCTTTCCTTTTTTAAGTACATTCATTAATATCCATATCAAAAGGCTTTGCTAATCATTTTGTTAGGCATACATTCATGAAAAAGCATAGTTGAAGAATCATCATTATCAAATGGAAGTGTTTATATATGCATTATTGGTATATGAGAGTGTTAACACTTATACATAAGTTTTAAGCCATCTGGATTCATGTGTAAAGGAAATCAATAACTTTTTGAGGGGTAATTTTGCCTATAAAGTTATTATATCAATGACACTTGAATCTAAATATTAGTAAAGAGAGATTATAGAAAGACTGGATTTGGAAAAGAAAATGTAGGAATAACAATAGTGGAAATAGGAGTTTCAAATATTTCAAGAACTAGATTAAAGATGAGGCTTGATAGGATATCTTGAAATCAATATCCTCTCCTAACCAAGCATCTATACATTTTCTTGGAGCCCATACAACAAAAAACAAAAGAGATGGGTAATGGGTTCATGAGACAAGTGCCTCAAAGTACCACTTTTTATGGTTAAAGTGAGCATGGAGTTGTAGATATGGTTGAAGGCAATTATAGTTGAAGTAAGCATTGGTTTCCAAATTGTGTGAGAGAAAATAACAAAGAATGATGTAGTAATGGGTTGTGCCCTTAATTGGCATCCCATAACTATTGGCTTCAATGGTGGAAATTTAATCTCCAAATTTGACCATTATACTTAAATTTTCGGTGTAGTAACCTAGTAGTACTATAGAACTCATCCCAATATAAATGAAAGAGTGAGCTTTGGAGTGATTTTCAAAGAAAGATTAATTAGAAGCCTTTAAAAAAAGTTGAAAGCACTCTTTTCTTTGGGTCAAAAATTGATATTTAAAAAAGTTTTACAAAGTATGTTTAAATATTTTAAAAATAATTCAAAATAATTATTAGATTAATGGGTTGATAATTTGAATTTCAAATAAAACATTGTCGATTAAAATTGCCCTTCACTAATTTCCAAAAGCATTATAAAAATATATTTTTATTTAAATTTAATACTTATTGTATTTTTTACTAGAAATTTTGGGATAATATTGAATTTTCATAGTTTAAAGTAAAAAAAGTAGAAGTAATTACTAACAATGTAATTGAATTTTATATTTGAATAAGTTCATTAAAAATTAAGATATTTATAGATCATGTTTGATTCTCAAAAAGTATTAAGGAAAGAAAAAAAGTGTTAAAAAAAAAATAGTTTTATTATATTTGGTTTAATCCTGAAAAATATAAAGAAAATAAAATATAATTAAGATTTATATATTTTAAAATGATTTAATCTTTATATAATAGTGAGAAATAAATAAAATGAGTTTGAAGAAACATATAAAAATAATTTATTGAGTTTAAATCTATTTTTTATTTTATTTTACTTTTTATTTCCTCAAATTTTACGGAACCAAACATATCCATAATATATTTTAAAAAAAATAAACAAAAATCAATTTCATAAATTGTGGTTTAGAGAATAGATAGATTTCTCAATTTTTTTTTCAAAATCCAGATAAATTAAGTCAGAAAGTATGAAATTCTACAGTAAAATTAGAATTGCTTTCAAACACATTGTGAGACAAATTGAACTCTAAATTCAACATTGGAGGCTTCTAGACATGCATGCATCCATACCCCTTTCAATATTCAACTTCAAAACCCTAGGGATGAAAGGACAAGAGAGCGATCCACATGGAGGAAAAGATTTCTTAGCCTACATCCACATGCCAAAATGCCCCATTTCATTTGATTAATTTAATGGAATCTTACTTGATAACTCCAATGTCTGACATAAGAAAAATGGAAAAGATTCTCAAGGAAAATTACAAAAGAGTAAGATAAGAATGTGAAAGAAAATTAAATCTTATCAACTGACTTGGGTTACATGCCTTGGATTCTCCTTACATCCATGTGTAGAGCGTGGTTGAATTATAATTGTACTCTTCATGCAAATAAAATAATAATCAATATGAATCAATTATGATGTGGAAAAAGAGGAGTAATGATTTTGTTTATCCTTTAAAAATAAAACAAAAATAAGTGGCGACTCCAAGTCATTTTCATAATCAATAAAATCATTTTTCAAATAAAAAATGAGCTCATCATCGAGTGAAAACGTATGAGCACGAAATGCAGGATCCACAATGAGATAGGATAAAAGATGAGATATTATATTTTATCTCATGCTTGGTTGGTAATGTGATATGATAAGTGATCTCATTATGAGATATGATAAGTAGTAAGATATATTATCTATCATTTTTTTTATATTCTTTTTATATGTGATATGTTAATATGATATGAGATATACACATTTCATGTATAAAAAATTTATTTATTTTTAATTTTTTTAATATACTCATTTTACAAAATAATTTTTTTTTATAAATTAAAATTATGATTAAAAAATAAAAGTTAAAAAAATATTTTACAAAATAAAATTAATATATGATATATAAATTATTTTTGTATATTAAATAGCATAATATAAAAAAAATTATTTATAAAGTTAAAATATTTTAATAATGAATATTGTTAAACATAAAAAAATTTTCATTTTTTAAAATAGAAAATATTTGAATATGATATAATTTTTATTTTAAACATTAAAAATAAAATATATTTTATATTATTTTTTATTCATTTAACAAATTAAAAATAAATATAATATATTATAACATACATCATCGGATATGTTATCTTAAAATATCATATCCATAAGATATGTATATCAAAACATATTTCATTGGAAATCATATCTTAGGATATGTGTATTCTATTCAATGTAATACGATATTCTAAAATATACATATTTTATCATATCCTATCCTATTCTTCCAAACAAACGTGGTCTTAGGAAAATTTATTAAATAGGATAGGTCGAAGATTGTAAGTAACGAGAGTAAATCAATATAAGACAAGATTAGATAAAGAAAAAAATGATACATAATGTTGTCAAGACAATACAATACATTATTGTCATTTTTGTTATCAACAGAGTATATTTCTATTGTCAATAGGTTCATACCCTAGACAAAGGTTATTTTTTCATATGGACATCCCTTAAAAGATTTGAAAATAGTAGCAACTATAAAAAAAGACACATATTGAAAGAAGAGTATATAATGAATGAAGAGGTGATTTTTTTTTTTTATATAATAAAAATCAAGTCGGTGCAAAAAGTAATTTTGGCTATACTATTTTTGTTATAATTTTGTTATATCTTTTAAAATGAATTAATATGATATTTACCTCATGTCTACCATGTTTTGGACAATGTAATGAACTATTAGAGGTGAGACATGGATTTATGTATCATTAATTTTCAAGTAATTTTAAGAATGTAGTTTAAAAAATAATATTGATTTCATAAAAAACTATAAAATAGATAATTTTTTTTTGGTTTAAAAAAAATCTATGTTAAGAGGATGAAGAGTTGCCTTGGCAAATAATTCTATTTGACAATAAGTTTCATCATAGTGTCATTTTTTAATAGAAAAATATATTTTTTGGATGCTTCATTAAATTTTGTTGTCATTTTTTTTATAAAGTTAATATTATTTAAGAAAATTTATAATTGTTCCAAATTGAAATGGTCATTTTATTTCATTCAAATCAATTCATTGTTTAATTTTTTTTTCTTCTTGCTTTGTGATGTATTTGTGAAATCTCATTTAAATTTTTTTAAATGTTTGATAGTGAAAGGGAAAAAACCCATCAAACAATTAAGATTTTTAATGGAATTTTATATTAAGTAATTTAAATGTGTACAATAAGTGACCAAACTCCACTTGGCCATCTCATCAATTTTTTTTTTTATATTTTATTTCAATAAGAAAAGCACAAGGAAATTGAATCCATCTTATCAATGTTTTATTTTATTTTATTTTATGGAGAATATGAGCAAAGTGAATCAAAGGTAAATATGTTCTTTGATAAGTTGAGTTATTCATAATACTTATCAAAACAACCTACACTATACGCTCTTTATCACCTTCAACCTACCCTATTTAATAGTTTTCCTTTCTTTTATATTTGAGTTCTTTTTGGATATGATGGAAAAACAAAAAGGAAATAAATTTGTCATTGATTTGAACGATAAATTTCATAATTAAAGTTAGTTGTGAGGCATCATTATGTCTAGATTTAATAAATAAAGATACGAGTGAATTGTAAAGGAGTTTATGAAATAACAATCAAGTGCAATGAACTATGCTAGAGCGAAAATTAGCTAAGTTAGAGATTACATTGTGGAACAATCAGGTGGATCTAACAATGTTGGCTTCATAAAAGGAGACATAAATAATCATGTTGATGTTGATTGTAGAGTTCAAATAAGAGAAGGCGATGAAGAGAGTGTTATATCTTACTTGTGTGAAAAAAAAATGAAATGGATCCCTCATTTTATTATGAAGTATAATGTTGATGAAGACAACCACTTAACTAACTTATTTTGGGCATACTTTACAGGTATATTGGATTAAACTTGTTTTAACTATGTGTCAACATTTGATACAATCATACCATACTAGTGTTTATGGAAAGCCAATGGTCATACTAGTTGGCATTAACCATCACTATCAAATTCTAGTGTTTGGATATGCATTATTAGTGAATGAGAGTGTTAACGTTTATACATAGGTTTTTAGAGATTTGGATGTAATGAATAATAAGATGCTTCTTTCCATTTTTAGGTGCATCCACTAATATCCATATTAAAAACTTTGTTAATCATTTTGTTAGGTACATATTCACAGAAAACACGATTGGAGAATCATCTCAATTAAAATTGTAATGTTTGGATATACATTATCAATGGATGAGAGTGTTATCGTTTATACATAGGTTTTTGAAGATCAGTAAGCTATAGATAACAAGATGCCTCTTTCCTTTTTTAAGTACATTCACTAATATCCATATCAAAAGGCTTTGCTAATCATTTTGTTAGGCATACATTCATGAAAAAGCATAGTTGAAGAATCATCATTATCAAATGAAAGTATTTAGATATGCATTATTGGTAGATGAGAATGTTAACACTTATACATTAGTTTTAAGCCATCTGGATTCATGTGTAAAGGAAATCAATAACTTTTTGAGGGGTAATTTTGCCTATAAAGTTATTATATCAATGACACTTGAATCTAAATATTAGTAAAGAGAGATTATAGAAAGACTGGATTTGGAAAAGAAAATGTAGGAATAACAATAGTGGAAATAGGAGTTTCAAATATTTCAAGAACTAGATTAAAGATGAGGCTTGATAGGATATCTTGAAATCAATATCCTCTCCTAAGTTCCTAACCAAGCATCTATACATTTTCTTGGAGCCCGTACAACAAAAAACAAAAGAGATGGCTTATGGGTTCATGAGACAAGTGCCTCAAAGTACCACCTTTTATGGTTGAAGCTAGCATGGAGTTGTAGATATGGTTGAAGGCAATTATAGTTGAAGTAAGCATTGGTTCCAAATTGTGTGAGAGAAAATAACAAAGAATGATGTAGTAATGGGTTGTGCCCTTAATTGGCATCCCATAACTATTGGCTTCAAATGGTGGAAATTTAATCTCCAAATTTGACCATTATACTT
Organism: Vitis riparia; assembly: GCF_004353265.1. Classification (NCBI taxonomy): domain Eukaryota; kingdom Viridiplantae; phylum Streptophyta; class Magnoliopsida; order Vitales; family Vitaceae; genus Vitis; species Vitis riparia. The sequence continues at coordinate 10,020,149 of NC_048447.1, read as the reverse complement.
AAATTTTCGGTGTAGTAACCTAGTAGTTCTATAGAACTCATCCCAATATAAATGAAAGAGTGAGCTTTGGAGTGATTTTCAAAGAAAGATTAGTTAGAAGTCTTTAAAAAAAGTTGAAAGCAAATTGATATTTAAAAAAGTTTTACAAAGTATGTTTAAATATTTTAAAAATAATTCAAAATAATTATTAGATTAACGGGTTGACAATTTGAATTTCAAATAAAACATTGTCGATTAAAATTGTCATTCGCTAATTTCCAAAAGCATTATAAACATATATTTTTATTTAAATTTAATACTTATTGTATTTTTTTCGAGTCTTTTTTGGGATAATATTGCTTTTTCATAGTTTAAAGTAAAAAAAAGTAGAAGTAATTACTAACAATGTAATTGAATTTTATGTTTGAATAAGCTCATTAAAATTGAGATATTTATAGGTCATGTTTGATTCTCAAAAAGTATTAAGGAAAAAAAAAAGTGTTAAAAGAAATAGTTTTCTTATATTTGGTTTAATCCTGAAAAATATAAAAGAAAATAAAATATAATTAAAATTTATATATTTTAAAATGATTTAATATTTATATAATAGTGAGAAATAAATAAAATGAGTTTGAAGAAACATATAAAAATAATTTATTGAGTTTTAATCTATTTTTTATTTTATTTTATTTTTTATTTCCCTCAAATTTTATGAAACCAAACATATCCATAATATATATATTTTTAAAAAAAATTAAACAAAAATCAATTTCATAAATTGTGGTTTAGAGAATACATAGATTTCTCAATTTTTTTTTTTTCAAAATCCGTATAAATTAAGTCGAAAAGTATGAAATTGTACAGTAAAATTAGAATTGCTTTCAAACACATTGTGAGACAAATTGAACTCTAAATTCAACATTGGAGGCTTCTAGACATGCATCCCTTTCAATATTCAACTTCAAAAACCTAGGGATGAAAGGACAAGAGAGGGATCCACATGGAGGAAAAGATTTCTCAGCCTACATCCACATGCCAAAATGCCCCATTTCATTTGATTAATTTAGTGGAATTTAACTTGATAACTCCAATGTCTGACATAAGACAAATGGGAAAGATTCTCAAGGAAAATTACAAAAGAGTAAGATAAGAATGTGAAAGAAAATTAAATCTTGGGTTACATGCCTTGGATTCTCCTTACATCCATGTGTAGAGTGTGGTTGAATTATAATTGTACTCTTCATGCAAATAAAATAATAATCAATATGAATCAATTATGATGTGGAAAAAGAGGAGTAATGATTTTGCTATTCTTTTTGTGATAATTTGTATGGGTCCATCTAATAGGGGTTGTTTCTAAGTTTCCATCATGACCCATGTGTGTCACGGGCACAAGGTTCAACTAAAGAATGCCCCCTTTCCCACAATTAACTATTGGTGAAAGTGCATCGAATGTTTTTAAAAATAGATTTTTTTTTATTAGTTTTGGACAACTTCTTAGGGTTTTTATTTTATTATTTTATTTTTTTAAAGAAATTATTTTAATTAGTTTTAATTATTTTTACTTTTTTGAACTTTTTTTTTAAATATACAAATATAAAAATTAACTAAAAGATAAAAATTATTTTTAATAAATATTTAGAAATACAAAAAATATGTTGACAACACTCTTAAGTTTTAAAATAAACTTTTATTTTAAAAAACATTATAAGATTGATTTTTAAAATTGTTTTAACACAATGCTAAATAAGTTATGTATTTTTTTAATGATAGTATCTTTACGTTATGTTTGGTTCATAAAAATATTAAAAAAAAAGAAAAATATCTAAAAAAAAATATTATCATTTTTGGTTTTATTATGATAAATACAAAATAATAATAATAATAATAATAATTAAATTAATTAAAAATTTATATATTTTCATATTATATTATTTTTATAAAAAAAATAAAAGAAATGAAATGAGTTTGTAATAACATAAAAAAAATAATTATTAACTTTAAATCTATTTTTATTTTTCTTCTACTTTTTCTTTCTATTTTTTTTTTCTTAACATTTTCCTCAATTTTTTGTTTTTCATTTTTTATTTTTTTAGGCCATTCAACATGGTGTAAAAATTCGAATATTATATGACCAGTAATTTTTCTTTCTTGTTTTGGTGGGTATGCATTGACGTATGGTTTTTGTTTTATAAGATAATCCACGAAATAAAATTCAAAGATATGATTGGACTAAGAGAATATTTTCTAGGAAAGGCAACACCATTGAGAGGCACACACAAAAGGCATCTTAAACATGCATATGTAAGATTCTAGATAGACCCCATCATATATATATATTTTTTTCTTGCTTGAAATATTATTTAATTTAAGCTTTGTTTGTTTTCTTATGTTTAATTAAGGAAATATTATTAACATAGGTCGACTATCTATTAAGCATGTGTTTTGATATTCCATTTAGCCATTTTATATGTGTGAAATTTTATATAGATTAGGGAGGTGTCACCCAATAGGTCGACAATCTATTAAGCATGCGTTCTGATCTTCCATTTAGTCATTTTATATGTGTGAAATTTTATATAGATTAGGTAGGTGTCACCGACATTTTTTTTTTAATTAACATGTATATCCTTTAATTAATTTTTATATTATTAATTTAAAAAAGACCTCCATTTTATTAATTCATGTAAATTTCTCTAAATATCAAATCTTACATTAATTTAATTTTTTTCACTAGTATGGATAAGTAAGGAGATTTAGGGCCTCTTTGATAATTATTATAAAAAACAGTTTTTGAAAACAGTTCTTTGATGTTTTATAGAATAAAAATATGTTTGGAAATCTAAAATATTTTAAACTTATTTTTAATATCTTTAAAAATAATTTTTATGTTTATTATTTTATTTTTAATCGTTCTATATATTTGTATAATTATTTTTTAAAACAATCATGAGAAAATAAGTGAAAATAATTAAAAAATGTTCTCGAAAAATATCTTATTTTTTATTCTAAAAAACAAAAAAAAAAATTTTGGTTGTCAAATGTATTTTCTTGTTTTTTTATTTTGAAGAATATAAAACTATTCTTAAAAACAATTATCAAACATGCCCTAAAAATTTTAAGTTTTGAAAATACTTTTAAGTTTAAAATTTATATAGCAATTTCTTTTAACTTATTTAATGTTGGAGTTCACTTATTTTATTTTTTATTTTTGAAAGATTGATCCCCACGACCAAAGTAATTAGGTTCTTATAAATTTTTGTTTGAAATATTAAAAATGTTTTATCTAAAAATAAAAATAAACTTTTACCTAAATATAAAATGGAAAATCACCTTTTTATCTATGTTTCTTAGATTTTAGACAAATTCAAATCTATTCCGAGTTCAATTAAAAGAATGAACACCAATAAAACATACTAATCAATAAAGAGAGTTGAAATTTAGGAATTGTGTTAAAAAAACAATTATATTATACTAATCAATAAGTAGTTTTCTAACCCTATGAATGATTTTTCATATTTTAAAAAATATTTTTTAAAATTTATCAAATACTTAAATTTTTTTCAAAAACATCTTTTATAAATTAAAAATACTTTAAATCATTGCCAAACATTACTAACTCCCACCTAAAATCGTTTTGTTCCTATTGTCAGGATAAATGATACACTGATGCGTCACAGGATATATTGATTAAGAAAACTTGTAAATTAACAACGTCTCTTGATTAAAGAAAGAGACGTGTTAGTTTCAATTTCTTGTGTCAATGGAATTGGAGCACCACAGAGGAAACCATTTTGTCGTGAACTGTAAAACGAGATGTCAATGTCTTCCATACGAAGAACGTTTTCCTCTACTTACGTACAAATGATATTTTCCTCTACTTAGCTTGGCCTATAAATAGGAACCTTTGGTAAGAGCAGACACCCATCAACTCTCCATACGAGATTAAGCACCTACTTCTCTCTTAGGAAATCAACGGTCTGTTCATAGTTCAAGTCTTCATGCATTTTTTGCATTTCATAGCATTTATCTTACACTTAAGAGTGCTATGAATTGTGTTTTTTTAAAACCGTTTAAAAGTGTTCAAACATCTCATTTTTCTTTGAAAACACTTTTTAGGTTAGACGTTTATTTTAAAAGCATTGTTGAGCAAACTAATGTTTCTTTTTGAAGTATTTTTAATGAAAACAATTCTTTTTTAAAAAGGTTTTTAGAAAAATCAGTTACCAATTATTTCTCCATGAAGCATTATAAATGATTTTTGAACTTGATTTAAAAAAAAAAAAAATTATTTTTTAGGTTAGAATGATTGTTTTACAAAAACATTGCCAAATGACCTCTAAATTCTTCGGTTTTGAACTCCATTTGGATGTCACTTTCATCATTTTGAAGTAACCCACAATTCATTTCCTTGGGTTTTTGGTATATGCATGCGTATGTGCTATTATAGGTTTTCCCTTTTCTTGAACCCCAAAGGAAAACTGCATGCATTGAGCTTTCAAATTCCTATTGAAAAAGTTTGAATTCATATAGACATGTATCATAGCACTATTAATGTTTCTTATTTGCCAATTCTAGGAATTTTCAGCAAGGCAACATAGATATGGCGAAGAGCTCAACTGAGGTAGCCATTGAAGGACTAAAGCGGCTTCTGAGGTATCCTATATGAGTAATAAATTTTGGTTTATATGTATATATATAAATCAGCAGTTTGTGGTGTTTCTGAAGCTGATTTACAAAATAGTAGAATATATTTGTTTATTAGATGATGTATTTCCACTCTGTTTGTTAACTAAGAAACTAATGGAGTTAACTTGTTGATTTGGTAGTGATAAGGAAGGTCTGGATGACATAGCTGCAGCAAAAATTGAGAAGTTGACCGCTGAGTTGCAAGAGCAAGAGCAAGATCATGAGGAGTGTGATCCTGTCGAGAGGATTAAAGACGGATTTATTCACTTCAAAATCCACCATTTCGAGTACGATGGCACTATCTCTATAAAAAAACTAAGTATACCTAAAAGCATACATGAATAATCAAGAGAAAATAAAGTCTAGGAGAATCCTTCTCCCCTTCTCTTTTTTCCTTTGATTAATTTGGATGAATTAATTGTTCTTATGGATATGGCAATTGGCATGATTTTGCAGCAAGTGTCCAGATTACTATAATCAACTTGCAAAAGAGCAGCACCCCAAGGTACTCTTTATAAGCTATGATTTCCTAATCGAACAGCAGTTTTTTTCCCTACCCAGTTTTGATGGAACCTTACCTAATGGAACATTTTCTAATCCTGCACCCCAAGTTTCTGGTGTTTGCGTGCTCTGACTCCCGCGTTAGCCCCTCTCATGTCCTCAACTTCAAGCCAGGGGAAGCCTTCATGTGCAGGAACATTGCTAACATGGTTCCTGCATTTAATCAGGTGGATTTACGATTTTGCAATAATAAGCCATCTTTGGCCAAAAGCCATGGCATTCTCATTAGCCTTATAGCAGTCTTGCATGATACATATGTGTTTGTGTGGTTCACAGTTGAGATACTCAGGAGTTGGTGCAGTCATTGAATACGCAGTCAAGCATCTTGAGGTGAATTCCAGTTCACTTTCTTTTTTTTTTTTTTTAGATTAGTATTCAAATTCCCTTTCACTAGTCTTTTCTGGGGGGTTTCTTCATGTCTTTAAGGATGAGAAATTAACTTAATCACAGGTGGAGAACATCCTGGTCATAGGACATAGTCGCTGCGGTGGGATACAGGCCCTTATGTCTCTTCCTGCTGATGGAACTACTTCCAAGTATGGCTGATCATAACTTAATTCCTCCATTAAGCTTCATCTTTCTCACCCATCTAACTGATATTTGCAGTGACTTCATCGATGACTGGGTCAAAATCGGTTTACCAGCCAAGGCCAAGGTGGAATCAGAGTGGAGCGACGCAACATTTGAGGAAAAATGTGAACATTGTGAAAAGGTATAGTTCTTGGCCATTATATACATTCACACACAGTTTGAAGCAGGTCGTAACAAATGATATTAGAATCAGGTTCCAATTCCAGTGTGGAAGTTTATTTGATCCCACAAGGAATGTTTGTTTATATCTAATGAAAGAAAATTTTTTGAATGTTATATATGTATGAATTTCCCTTAACTTTATAAACATGTTTTAAAATAATGAAAACATCTTTAGAACTTAAAAGTGAACAATATTTATATGATTTTGAGTGAACGATTATAAATCATCACACTCATGAATGATTTTGTGCAGGAGTCGGTGAATTTGTCTCTGGTCAATCTATTGAGCTATCCGTATGTGCGAGCAGCACTAGCTAACAGAGCTTTGAAGTTGATGGGTGGTTACTATGATTTCGTTAATGGAACTTTTGGGCTATGGAAAGCTGATTTTGATATCACACCCGAAATTATCATATAAACTTGGATCAAGTTAGGTGCCCAACCACCGTGTTTGCTTACTTTTTCACTTCAATAATGTAGTGTTTTTGTGTTCGATGATGAATAAGTCCCAACAAAAACTATTGAGCGAGTTATCTACTTGCTCCTTTTTGTTGGTTTCCTCTGTATGTTGTCATTTGAAGATAGAAATTTTAAATACATTTTGAATTTCATATCAAGTTGATTTTAGTTAGTGTTTCTGAAACCAAATCAGGCTGTATTGATTAAATGTCAACCAGTCATGTGTTTGATTTTATTCACCTTCTGGATCGTTTTCCTTGTGAAATTGGTCGATCAATTGATGGATTTGGAGATTGATTCTGTCTACACATTTTTTTTTTTTTTTTTGCAAATCCTAAAGTGCAATATCTCACTTTTCAAACTTCCCTTTCCAAACATCGGACACAGGAATACCAATGGGATAGGTTCGACAGAGATCCCTTGTCCCAACCTTGCCCCTATATAATGTAACAATCTATGAACCCCGCATTTTGAACGATGCGTTCCCACCTCACTTTTTATTTATTGAAAATTTGATTTTTTGAAAAATATTTGGAGTCATCACTTATTTTAATTTTTTTTTAAAAGGAAAAAAAAAGAAATAAAAACCCTAAGTGTGACTCTTGAAAGAAAAACAGGTTTGTAAAAAACCGAATCTGGGTCCGGGGGTCGGGTTACTTATTGGGAAGGTATGGTGGTGAGCCGTAGCACCCTTTTAAGCCCGTATACGTAGGACCTCTATTAAATGAATTAAGGGATTTGTAGTAATTAATTAATTAATTAATTAATTATGGATACCAAGAAAAAATAATCATGCAAATGAGTATGTACAAGTCATGGTGAAAATCAATATACATAGAAATAATGATGGAATCTAATTATCAGAATACACAAAATAAATAACAAAAGAATTATGCAAAATGATTAATTGAACTAAACAAAAAAATATTTAAAAAATTAGTTTTCAAGAAAATTCAAAGAATTTTATTAAAAATGATTTTGAATTAATGGTTTCAATTTATTTATTTACAAAAAAGAAGTTTTAATTAATGATTTGATTCAATTTTATTTGTATTTAATTTTTTTTTAAAAAGTTATTTGCACTTATTGTATAAAAAGAATTTATTAAAAATAATATATATATAAAAGAAAGAAAGAAAGAAAAAAAATAATAGAAACACAAAATTTTCCATTCAATTACAAAAATGTTTAAATCTCTCTCTCTCTCTCTCTCTATTTATTTTTTTTATCTACTAGAAATTATTTATTGTTTGATTTTATTAAAAAAAATTATTGAAAAAAAAGGTTTATTCAATTTTATTAGGACTAAAAGTAAATAAATAAAAATAAATAAAAAATAGAAAGAAAGTTTATCTAATTTTATTTAAAAAATGATTTTTTTTTTTCAAGTTTTATCCATAAGAGTAATACAATTTGATTGTTGATTTTTTTTTTAAAAAAAGAACTTTAAAATTTTATATTTAGTTTAAAAAGAGAATTTTGCATTTTCACAATTTTATTTAAAATGGATGAATTTTATTTGACTTTCATCATAACAAAAAGAATTTTTAAGATTTTGTATTAAAAAAAAAATTCAATTCAATTTTATTTGAAAGAAACTGTTTACAATTTTATTTATGTACAAATTTATTTAAAATTTTATAACTTTAAATATGGAATTTTTACTTGCTTGGAAGAAAATGTCTTTTATTAAAAAGGAATTTTTTTTATTAAAACAAGAAAGTTAGTTTTGTAGAATTGAGTTTATCTATTAAAAATAAAATCACCTAGATGACTCGTATTTATTTATTTTTAAGACAAAAAAATTTAAAAAAATATTGAAAAGGGATTTTGGTTTATTAGAACTAAAAAAAATATTTACAAATAATTAAATCTAGAAAAAGAGCTTTAGTTTTGTTATTATTAGTATTATAAAATGAACAAATAAATAAATAGATAAATTAAAAAAAAAAATCTATAAGCAGAAACATCATTATTCGATTATCATTAGATTTACACAATAATCTGAAAATTAAAAACAATACAAAATAAATGAATGACTAAATAAACAAACGAATAAATAAATTACTACATACACAACAATAACCGAATTAAAATATTTATGAGGATATGAAATGAAATGAATCATATACATACACCAATATATATCAAAATGGCATGCAGAATAAATCCAATATATCTTAAAATAAATATAAAATAAAATAAAAACAAAGAGGAGGACATGGATAATCGGTATACCCTTTACAATGCAATCCCAAATCTAGTGGCTCTCCACAGCTTCCTCAACTATAAATACCCATAAACATCTCAAACCTCTCATAGACAAAAATAAAAAAAATAAAAAATGCAAAGAAAATACAAAGAGAGTTTTTCCAAAAAAATCCAGAGAGTCGTCCTCCTTAGCCGTCTTTCCCTCACCTCTTTCTTTGGCTGCAAGATGATTCCATTATCCCCAAATTAGGTTCACTAACTTTCTGCCCATGCCCTACCTCCAACTGCTCCCAATCAACATTGCACTTCTCTTCCCGCTCTCAACAAAAAAAAAAAAAAAAAAAAGGTCACAACCATGTATTAGCAAAAAGGGTCAAGCCTAGTACAAGATTTAATAAATACACTAGCCCAAATCCAACTAATATAATAGGCTCAAATTTCAATCACCAACAACATATGGGCCCAAAATCCATATCAATAAGCAAATTAGGCCCAAATCTCATAACGCCAAGCCAAAGACAAAAACAAATCAAAATAAAAATAAAAACAAATGAGAAAAATAAAATAAAATAAAATGAAATAATAAAAAAACAAATAGGTAAATGAAATCTTACCTATCTTCTAACCCACGAACAAAAATGCAGCAATCGATGTCCATGAGGAGTGACAATGAAGACAAAGACACATTTATGGCAGTGCATAAAAGAAAATGAAAGAAGAAAAAAAAGAAAAGAAAAAGTAAAAATAAATAAATAAAATAAAATAATAAAATAAAAACTTAAAAGAGATAAAAATTGGGAACATATAGTCGGGGAGTGAGGAGAGCGACAATTGGAAGTGGTGCGAATAGCAGAACTGCTGACGACAACTTGGCAGTGGTAGAGTCGATGAAGAAATGAAGAAAGAATAAATAGAAAGAAAAAAAGTAAAAGAAAAAGAAATGAAAAGAAGATAAGAAGAATGAGAAGGGATGGAGGTAGTGAGTGGGTGGCAGAATGGGGAAAAAAATGGGCTTTTAGGGTTTGACTTTTGGAATGGATGGTGGAGATTAAAAAGGAAAAAGAATGACTAGGATTAGTTCTCATATATGGGTATGGAAAGTTGGGCTTAGGTTGGGCCAAAATTAAAATGGAATGAGGCCAAATAAACACAATCAAAATAAGCCTTATAAATGAATAATAAATAAATAAATAATAGTAAATAAAAATAAAATAAAATAAGTGAGAATGAGTATGAGACAAATTTTAGGGTTTACAAATATGACCCTTTTCGGTAGAGTCCATGAGTAAAGTGAGTGTATACACAAGCAAAACGAAGTGAACTTTGCCAAAGAACAAGAAAAACCACCAAATTTGTCCCAATATGACATGAGTTCTCTTAAACCAAAACAAGAATAAAAAGGCTCTAAAACCCTATAAAAATGAAATAGCAAGAACGGAAACTCCTAAGGTGCCTCTAAAGTTACACTATAGATCTAGACTCTTTCATAAAAGTCTCCAAAAGTGACTCAAAAATCAATGTCGAAGTCGAGTGGCAGTTGAACCACTAAGGAGCATAGAAACGAGTACAAAGGGAAAAACCATACGTGTACCATACGAGGACACAATGTATAGAGTATCCAACAATATAACTGAAACACGTGTTACGAGTTGAAAAGACTATGTCATGTGCCATAGAGGAGAGGAAACCCTATAATAGCATGATAAAGAAGTGATAAGCACAATGTAACAAAGTGATGAAAATAGCAATGAGTACAAAGCTATGAGGATAAGGTGCACATTGCTAATGAATATAAAATGAACAACCCCGGGCTATGATGCAATGAACAACTCGGGGTTGTGGATGCAATGAACAACTCGGGGTTGTGGATGCAATGAACAACTTAGGGTTGTGGATGTCATGAACAATTCAAGAAGAGGGGCACTATACGCCCAAAAGGGGGAGATTGCGGTCTGCGACTCCAAGTCAAATCACTAAAGGATGACCAAGATGAGAGTGATCAACTCACTAAAAGAGAGGATCTAAATGTCTCAAGGGAGGGGGATGCCCCAAATGAAACTCAAAGGAAATGAGTAGCGTTAATGAAACTAAAAAAATGAAAAAATGCCACAACTGAAATTGAAAAGATAACAAAATCAAAACTAAAACTGCAATGAACAACTCTGGGTTGTGGATGCAATGAACATCACCGGGCTATAATGAAATGAACAACTCTAAGATATGGGCAGTGTGAGCCTCAAAAAGAGAGATCGCAGTCTGCGGCTCCAAGTCAAATCACCAATGGGTGACCAAGATGAGGAAAATATCAACTCACTAACAAGAATGATCGAAATGACTAAAGGATGGGGGTATGCCCTAAATGAAACTCAACGATAAAAGGATAATACAAATGAAACTAAAACAAGAAAATGCCCTAAATAAAACTAAAATGATAACAAACTCATAACTAATGTGCAATGAACAACTCTGGGCTATGGATGTAATGAACAACACCGGGCTATAATGAAATGAACAACTCTAAGATGTGGGCACTGTACGCCTAAAGAGGGAGGTCGTAGTCTACTGCTCTAAGTCAAATCACCAATGGGTGACCAAGATGAGGAAAATATCAAATCACTAACAAGAAGAATCGAAATGACTAAAGGATGGGGGTATGCCCCAAATGAAACTCAACGATAAAAGGATGACACAAATGAAACTAAAATGAGAGGATACCATAAATGAAACTGAAAAAATAACAAACTCAGAACTAAGATAAAATGAATAGCTCTAGGCTATGGATACAATGAACAACTCAGGGTTGTGGATGTCATGAACGACTCAATAAGAGGGACACTATATGCCCAAAAGGAGATATCACGGTTTGCGACTCCAAGTCAAACCACAAAAGGATGACCAAGATGAGGGAAAAATCAACTCACTAACAAGAAAGATCCAAATGACTAAAAGAATGGGGTATGCTCCAAATGAAACTCAACAAAAAGGATGTGACAAATGAAACTAAAATGAGAGGATGCCACAAATGAAATTGAAGCGATAACGAACTCAGAACTAAGATAAAATGAACAGCTCTGAGCTGTGGATGCAATGAACAACTCAGGGCTGTGGATGTCATGAACGACTCAAGAAAAGGGACATTATACGCCCAAAAGGGGAGATCACAATCTGTGACTCCAAGTCAAACCACTTAAGGATGACCAAGATGAAGGTGATCAACTCACTAAAAATGAGGATCTAAATGACTCAAGGATGGGGGTATGCCTCAGATGATGCTCAAGGAAAGAGTGATAATCTAACAAACTAAATGAAGAAGAAACATGAGGTCTGCAACCAAGAACACTTGAAACAAAATAAGAACAAATTAATATGATCTATAGCCAAAACAACTAAAATGGACTCAGAAAGAAGGATTGACTGGGATAATGAACTCAATGAGAAAATGTACATGCCTAAGATGATAACTCGTAAAGATCAGCAAATGGAATGAGCGGACATGAATTCAACAAATATTTAACAATCTCAATGAATGGGGTATGCCCTAGTGTGATGACTTATAAGGATCAACAAACGAATTGAGAATCCATGAAGTCAACAAAAGACTTGATAATCTTGATGAAGGGGGTATGTCCCAGTGTCATAAAGATCAATCGTGGCTCCGGGTCTATCTGACACAACACCTTGATATAAATGTGAAAGCGCATAGGGCCAATAGAATGTCACACAAATGTCACTGAAAGATCTCTATATCACAAATACATAACTAAACAATGGCTATGAGCCCATGCCTACTATCATATGAAAAGATCAATCATCAACAAGACTAAAGTCTGCATGTCTCAAAGATATATCTGATAACGAATCCAAAATATGGCCCAATATTAAAGAAAATCACTGTCACTCAGAACTTTGTCATAAAAGCATCAATTATACCAAAACTCTATCCAACACTCAAACTGCAACTGCCAACACGACATATGAGATGTCCAACTAAGAAAAATAGGATGCTGATCAAATACTTTGATAAAGATCACATCGAACTGAACACTCTGATGCAATATATCAATATACTGTCCAAGAAAATCTACTGATGAGAAAAACAAAACTGATCCACTCTACTGAAAAACATAGACATCGTCGCGCAACTAATTGGATCAAAATAATCCTTGAGGAATTGTGGTAATTAAAGATGAACTCCGACTCAACGATAATTCACCAAGAAATCAAAATGATAAATCTATCAATGTCCCAAGGAAAATACTCCAAATTGAATCTCAAAATGACAAGAGGTTTGATAATCTCAAGAATAGAAATATGTCTCTGATAGAGCCCAACTGAATCTAATGTGGATATGATAACCGCGAAGTGGGAGAAATATGCCCCAGTGCACAGGATCTGCCCACCGCTCTAAGAACTATCTCCAACTCAACAACAATCCAAATGGATGGTCCATCTCATAAGTGCTCTACTCGAAATGATGAAAATTGTCAATAAACCCAACAATACTCCATTGAAGACTACCTCCATCTCATCAACACAACTCCATTGGGAATCATGGTGATATTAAGAAAGTATGGGCATGACTCACAAGCTCAAGAGAGGCTCTATTAGGGAATCAGGATAAAATCAGGCTGTCAAATCAATGAAAGATCGACTATCTCAACGAAAAGGAGGTATGCACCAATGTAACATCTAACGTGTGGTAGATCAGAAAATCGGACAACCTCAAATCATCCATCATCAAATGTGTGATCCCAGTTATTCAAATCCACAACTGAATCGAATCCACATATCAAAAGGCGCCTCTCAGAAGAAGAAGCCTAAAGACATCTAAATATAAAAAAATGTGGGCCTGATTGAATGGCCCAAGAAAGGCTTCACTAGGGGATCATGATAAGATAACACATAGGTCATCGTCTCAGTGTGTATCTCGTAAGTGGAGATGATTATGCAACTCCATGAAGATCTATAAATGTCAACCGAAAGGAAAATATGCCCCAATATGGCATTAGATGTATGGTAGATCGAAAAATCAGACAATATCAGATCATTCATCATCAAATGTGTAGTCCCAATCATCCAAATCCACAACTAAATCGGATCCACATGTCAAAAGGCATCTCTCATAAGAAGAAGCATGATGATATCTAAATATCAATTAAATCTCAAATACTTGTCCAAGTAAGGGTTGTCGAAAACGACATCTGGTCACATGGCCTCAGGTGGTCTTAAGACACGGGATGTAATGTAGGCTAGAGTGATAGGATAATAGAAATGAAAGAAAACTAGGCCTAAATACCCAATGATCAAAAACCTATGCCCTCATGTATAAAATGCAACATGTATAGAAAAACTCGTGAGCCATGGACCTGAGGGTGCTCAAAGTGAATATAATATCAATAATGAGACAATGAAGCAAATCAAATCGATAATGAGATACACAAGAATGATGCAAGGGAAATATCAAATTTGGAATAGGTCAGTGTAAGGAATGAATAAGGGGATGAAGTAAATGGGATGAATCACAAGCGATAACGAGGATGATAGCAAATCAATGAATATACAAAGAAAAGTGATGATCAACTCAAATCAAACATGGAGTGAAGTCACATCGACAATGAATGTAATTATGGAAAGGACGATGACCCAGAGCTCCTAGGAGAAGGTCACTCATCTCACTCTCAAAGAGATATGATAAAGTGAATACAAAGAAAAAAGAATCTCAAAAAGCTCACATATGAACTCTCACCAACAATCATACTCAATAAAGTGACTCTCGGATATCAATATACACGCCCAATGATGGAGAATAGTATGCACATACACACGTGTTTATTTTCTTTCTTTTTTTTTTATAATTTTTTTTTCATTTCATTTTTTCTTCAAATTTTATTTTATTTTATTTTACATATATACAAATGCACATACCCTGAACATGAACAAAATAAGCTCCAAAGATGATATCAATAATGGATAGACACCCTCTCAAGTGCTAAAATAGCATAAACTCTCTCCAATGAGATGACCTTCTCAAACCAAGGGTCTTTGGATCAATGTTTGTGGGATAGATAGTGGAAATGATGTGACTATCCTCCATGTAATGAATTGAGGAAGATCACCACTTAGGGTGGAAATATTATGAAGCAAAACAAGTAATAGATAAAATAAAGAAAAAGAGATGAAAAACACAACCAATGAGATGTGATGAAATGCAGTAGTGTGATGGTAGGAAAAATAATGAGAGAAAGATGTGCCCGTAGGCCTAAGGCTCATGAAACTCCTGAATGAAGCATGCATACACTAAAGGGTCCCTATCCCGGTGTAGAAGTGTAAGCAAGGTAATAAGAAAGAAACTAACCAAAATGATGACCATCCATCATGCGACCACGGTCTCAAACATAATACTTTTTCAGCTGATCTACATTGGTCGGGTCTAAGAAATGATTTCTATCGAGATATGTCAATCATGCTGGCACCTCTAGGGTCAACTCTCTAATGACATGGGGTCCACCCCAAATGGGTCTGAATGTCTTTGAGGATCTCCTGGAATAGATGAATCTCAATGACCTGAGAGGTGAGATGAACAAGATGTGCAAGAAGAAAGTCATCACAAGAGCCACACAAGTATTAAAAAATAATCAAATCCATATGTAAAAAAAAAAAAAAAAAAAAAAGGAAGGAACATCATCAAAACAAAAGATAAAATCCAATAACACGTCTAATGAAAATGGTGGGCCCACAAGGTTGGACTATACCATAACTGGGCTAGCAATGCCCTCAAATACATCATCAAAATAAGCAAAAAAAACTATATCAGCTTTGAAGGAGGTGAAACTGAATCTCCTCTGAACTCCTGATGACGAAGACCCCAAACATATATAAAAAAGATGGATCGTCTTTGGCTAATCAATGCTAAACATCTAACTAACATCTAATGCATCCACCTCCAACTCATCATAAAGAACTGCCTTGTCTACCATGTCTCTAGTCTATGAGAAAACACTAGTATCCTCCATGAGATCTCTCATCCAGTATGATAGGCTCTGACTCGGTATCCTTTGATCTCATCATCTATACACCGTCATCATCAACATGATCAATGGAAGGAATACTAACTGTAGAGAGGGGAACCACATGAGTAGAATGAGCAATCACAGGGTCAGAATTCACACCTAACTGATCCAAGCTAATTGAACCCTGATTAATAACATCCTAAATGGCATGTCGAAGAGCAGTGCACCGATTTATGTCATGTCCCTGACTCTAGTGGTAGGAACAGTATAGGTTCATCCTAAACTATGGTGGGATTGGCTGAGAGAGAGACTTAGGCTCCAATGGGGTCAATAATCTAACATCCATGAGCTTCCCAAGAGTTTGACTCAATGGAATCCCTAACTGAGAGAAACATCATGGTATCCTCGGAGTAAAAGAAATGCAAGACTGTGAAGGTCTGGCTCTGGGAATAGAAGTAGAAGGTCTTCTTATGAACTGAGTAGCATAGCCTATCTGTGGGGGAGTAAAATATGAGTATGTCCAATCAAAAGATTGATATGGAGTCGACTGTCTATACTGATATCAGGAGTAAAGAGAATATCCTCTGGTAGCATGTGAGGTTGACTGGTGACGTCTTAAGGTCCTCCGTCTGATAGAAGAAATAATACTGACATCTAGCCTCTGCTCTCCTGATGGCTCATTCCCCTTAGAGTCAATGGGAAAAGAATCTGGCCATAATCCTTTCGCAAGATCGTTCTCTACACTGAAAATGGTCATAACCAAAGATCCAAAATTTGTAAAAGGTACTCCAGTCATATGTTTGGCAATCTTGTGCTGTAATCTTCTCACAACCATTTGTATCTGCTCTTTCTTAGTAGGTCGGTCAATAACCTGGACAATCTTTTCTCTCCAACGGGAGATGAAAGAAGAAACTAACTCATCAGACCCATGTCTCAATGCGTCTAACTCCTTCCTCGATATATCTACACCAATATTAAAAGTGAATTGTCGTATAAACTCCTAAGCTAAGTCCTCCCAAGTCCTGCGGCGAGAAAAATCTAATGATGCATACCAACGCTGAGATGCACCACTAAAAGATAATGGGAATAAAACAATCAATTGGGTCTTGTCCAATCCATAGGCTCTCATAATGGTGCTATAGAGTCTGAGATGAATGCGAGGACAACTTGTGCCGATAAGTTTGTCTATCTCCAACATCCTAAACTCGGTTGGTAAATTGGCTACCGGTATCCCATTAGAATCATCCCAAGTGATTGAACTATCTAACATCCTGATCTGCCTAATTTGCTGCTTGAGACGATCCATGCGAGCATGTACATCCTCAGAGATTGTGGTCTGTGCCATAACGGGTGGAGCAACCTCAGATTGACCATGTAGCATGAAAGGCGAGGCATGTGACATTGATGGTTCGGGAGATGGGGATAGGCGTATACCCCGTTAATTGCCGAGCTTTTGACTGAGACTATCTATGACCTCCTTAATAGAAGCCACAGTGGTTGTGAACTGATCAACTGTGATGGCCTGCGAATCCATGTCTGTCTGATCAATGATGCAAAATAACCTATTGTCAACTCCGACTCCAGATGGAAAACTCAAACTAAGACGAAGAGCAAATCCTATAAAACAAGGGGTAACGAGATAAGACATGACGTGAGAGAAATGCAAAAGAGAAACTAGACTAAACTAGAAGAAACAAGTTAACACAATGCAAAAGAGTGGTCCAACCGAAACTCAAGCTCGCACTGATCTTTGAGCACTCTCTATTAGAGATCAAAAGAGGGAGTACTGGATCCAAACTGTAACTAAAGAGGCTCTAAAGGCCCTCAGATGAACCCACGTGTAGGAGAGGAAATCCTGATCGAATGATCTAAGACTCAACCTACAAGGTCAATGTGATTCTAAAAAGAATAGGGGTGGACTTTAAAGGATCCTTAACAGAAGCGATCATACCCTCCAACCTTACACAACCCTCTGCACGCTTTCAAAGAGACGTGACGCTTCCATGCAAGGTGGTCGTCACCTTCACACATGCACTACCTTGACATCCCAAGGGGTTTCCTATGGTGAAAGCACTTGCAAATCTCAACACTTAGTAGTTAACTAAAGTGCTGATTCATGCCTAATTGGTGTCTCAGCTGATTCGTGTCCAGCTGGTGCTCCTTGATTGAGGGATTAATCAACAAAATTTATAACCTATTACACCATATACTAGGGTAGCAAAGACAAAGCTACTATAGCATAATGGCTCTAGGATCGTTCACTGGGATGGGTTTTCACTTCACAAATGATATTATTTCAAAGATAAATTGGTGTCTTTTCAATTCAAGGTTAGCTTTAAAGGAAAACATAAAGATGCTTGAATAAAAAAGATTGGGTTTTAAACTAACCAAAAATAATAACTGATTTAAATTACAAAGAAAAGGTTTCTTGGAGTTTAGATCACTGGGCTCGGATTCCTCATACAAAAAGGGAGTTCCGGTCACTTGTTTATTTTCCTCGCATTAGAGAATTAACATATAGTTAATTCTCCAACCGGTGTTGTACAGATGCTTCCCATTAATGGTTCAAACACTAAATCCCTCTCACTGATGCACCTTGCAATGACTCGTGCCTCTCACCTAGCACTTGCCATTCAAGGTGATCTTTAACCTTGGATTACCCGTCAAAAGCTCGCAAGAGGTAACTAATGGATGTCTCCTAAGAGTCCAAAGCTTACCAAGTGTTGGCTATTCTAGAAAATCCTACCTTCAAGTCACCTACCAAAGGCTCGCAAGGGGTAAACTAGTGAATCTCCATGGATGGAAATCACTTGCCTTACCAAGTGTTGGCCCAGGTGATTTAAAGGTGTTTTAAGTTAACTAAAAAGATAAAAACCATCCACGGGTCACACTTTCTCTTCATTAAAAACTAAAACAACAAAACTTCCAATTTATGCATGTGGAAACTTACCCGGCTTTCTTCACTCCAAGAGACAAAGAGCCTAGCCTCTCATCCTCTAAGGAAAAATCCTCAGAGAATGTTTGGCTAGCAAGAAAATGAAAATGAAAGAGAAGACAAGAATATATAGGAAAAACAGAGCAAGTGCTCTGTATTTTACTTCCTTCCCAAAACTGTACAAAGGATCCCTGGAACAAGCTCTAACACACCCAGAACAGGCTCCTCGGGCTCCCTTTAAACCAAAATTACAATGATAGCTATTCCCTTGATATTTTGCCAAATTCCTAGCTTAAAAACTAAGGAAACCTATCATTGGTGACTTACAAGGAGAATTTGGGCATTTGGGCAACAAAAATCTAATGAAAAATATCTCCAAGTGTCGGTTACAAATATCGGGAAGCACTAAGGACCACTTCGCAGGTGAAAAGTGAGGTCTGCGAGATTTCGCAGGTGCACAAGAAGGGCTGCGAAATTTCTTCATAGCAGCCAGCTGCTTCAACACCTTCACGAAATTGACTTCCACCTTGTGGAGTTTGGCTTCCATCGCGGCGTGAAGCTTCAGGGGAACTCCATAGCACTGTGCAAAAATGTTGCGAAATATCTCGCAACAAAAGGGTGATTCAGCAACACTTTGCTGAATCCTTCATTCAGCTTGGAGTGATCAGCTTCCAACAGCTGTAACTTACTCATTTCAACTCCAAATTGTACACGGTTTGAAGCATTGGATTCTTGACTTCCTGAGCTTTGAAATGGTATATAGCATGTAGAAAATGGACTTCGGGAAGTGCTCCAAAAATGCGAAGGAAGACTGCAGCTGCAGTCCTCTGTTTTCTTCTTTGCTTTTCTCCTCTTTGCTTCTCTCCTTGCATTCCGGATTTTGCTTATGGCAAAATTGCTTCAAAGCTTTGATTCTTCATGTTTCTGAGCTCTTCATTGCTTTGCCATGAATTCCATATAACTCTCCTCAATCTCATAATGCTTTGGTGATCAAATACTAACAAAAACACCAAAACTTACACATTTTGATTAGAATTGATTGAAAGGGCCTTAACATGCTAATTGGGTTAAAAGGCACTAACTACTACTCAAAAGTGTTTAAAAGGATTAATTATAAGCTATCAAATAGCACTTTTTGAGTAGTAATCACTCCCCCCAACCGACATATTGCTAGTCCCTTAGCAATGAAGGAGAGAAAAATAAAAATAAACAATACTATAATTTACAACATCATGCTGATCACTTCAAAAAATGTTTAAGTGGCATGACTGATCTAACTCTCACATGGAACATCAAAGAAATATAACTTCAAATTTCAACAGGAGATATCAAATAATTTGTCTAATCATAATTCTTAAAGAGAAGACATTATGCAAATTTAAGCTTTAAAATCATTTCCACTTCCAAATGACCAAACCTTACTCTTCCACAAAAATCTAAGTGTTACTTATTAGTTTCCGAATATAGTATGTCAAACTAATCTCTCCCCCCAACCTAGTTCTTTTTCAAAGCTTAGCAAACTAATCAACCTCCAATAGGCTAAGAACGCACCTCTTTTCTTTCACAATTTTTTCTTGTAGGAGTGCAAAGCTTAAAGGCATTCTTTTCTAAATTGTCCATGTAACGGGGGTCCATCGATGACTCCCAACCAATCAAGGTTTAGGGCATCAAGCTATAAGGATCTTTCAACCACTAACTCCTCGGATTTCACCCCGGACTTTTGAGAATGAATTTTTAAATACCCAAGCACCTACAGTATGTTAAACTCCACCTATTCACCCATGTAACGAGCATTGAGGTCGGTGACTCCCAACCAATGAAGGCTTAGGGCACCGGGTTTTAAAGATTTTCACCATATACCCCTCAGACCTTGCTCGGGTTTCAAGGTAAGCAAACATTTTTCTTTTTTTTTTTCAAAGACTCATTGGCCTTTCATAAGGTGTCCCAACACTATTAAATGAGGTCAAATGTACCAAGTCTAAATTTTCCTAAGTCAAGAGGGAAATAGTTTTTCATCTTATACTCGGAACCTATTGTGCACAGTGTGTGATAAGCTTAAAGTGGAAGAACTGAGGTTGAATTCAATAGATGTTTCAACAATTCATCAACTTTAGTAAGCATAATACAAACTCTAAGTCAAGTAAAAAGACAAAAATTCAATTTCTCCCTTTTCATTTTGAAAAATTTTCCTTAATAACCATGGAAAGTAGAATAAAACACTTAAAAATTTTAAAATTAAACAAAAAGCAACTAAATTACCAAAATAACTTAGCATTAATAACAATACTTACTTCCTCAACTCTCCCCCCAACCAAGCTGAACATTGTCCTCAATGTGACAAAAGCGATTAAAAAATAGGGAGGAAGTGGTACCTCCTGAGTGACATGGAGTCTTAGTCGTATAGGAGAAACCACATGTTTCAAAGAAAACAAAAGAGTTAGTGAGTAGAGAAAAATAGAAAAATGCCAAGTTTAAACAAAAATGATGTCTATGTATGATGTATCATCAGTAATACATCCAATCCCAGAATATAAGACATCAAAATATGGAATTATTTATACTAATATAATAAGTAAATACAAAAAATAAAGAGATGATCAAGTAATGGTAAAGTCCTGTGGAGCTGATGCATCTGTGGTGGCCTCTTGAGTGGGTTGGATCAGCACTTTGACCTCTGTTCTGGTAATTTCCTTAGGTGGCATAGTCTCCTCAACTGGAGCTCTCAGTTGGTAGCTATGGGATTTGATAGTTTAAGGAGGTAAGAAATGGAATGAGAGGCTTCATGTGTGTGATCTCAGGGTGCGCGGGGCTTTCCTCTAGTCTTGGCCATGGCTGAAATGGAAAGAGGTGGCTATTCATGAGTTCCAGAGGGTACTCAGCTGGTGCGCAGGGCTCTGTTGGCATTTTAGCA
This sequence comes from Vitis riparia, assembly GCF_004353265.1. Taxonomy (NCBI): domain Eukaryota; kingdom Viridiplantae; phylum Streptophyta; class Magnoliopsida; order Vitales; family Vitaceae; genus Vitis; species Vitis riparia. The sequence goes on along the minus strand of NC_048447.1, from coordinate 9,998,641 downwards.
ACTTCCCTTAGCTTTGCAAGGTGTTTTTGCAAACTTCCCTCCATTTTGCAAGTCAATTTCACAATTTGAAGGCCATTTCTAAGCTTAGAGGTGATTTGGCAGCCATTTTGAAGCTTGGAGATGATTTTGCAGCTCAAAAGTGATGAAAAGAAGGAAAAAAAAATTTTCGCAGCCCATTTCGCAGCTGCGAAATGAGGGTCACTGTGCTGCAAAATGGCACTCGTGTGCCAAGAAGTGGTTTCGCAGCTGCGAAACACCCTTCCAAATGGCGTCTCGACTGTGAAATTCCCGCTCAGCTTTGCGCGCTTGTCTTCAAACGGCCATAACTTCTTCATTTTACCTCCAAATTGCATACCGTTTGAAGCGCTGGACTCCTGACTTCCCAAGCTTTGAAACGAGATATGGTATGCATAATTTGAGCTCCAGGAAGTGCTTCAAAAATGTCTCCAACAGTAGCAAAATGGAGGTGCAACATTTCCGCTCATGGTTTGCACAGTCATCTTCAAACAGCCATAACTTTTCCGTTTCAAATCCAAATCGAGCACCGTTTGAAGCTATGGACTTCTGACTTCCCAAGCTTTCAAACGATATATGGTATGCATGAAATGAACTTCGGAAAGTGATCCAAATGTGTCCAATAGTTGCCGAAATGGGGGTACGGCTGTGACATGTCTGTTCATGGTGTGCGCGCTGAAGGATTTTAAGGTGTGGAGGTTTCGTAGCCATTTTGCAGCTGCGAAATGAGTGTACGGGGCTTCCAAATGGTACTCGTGTGCCAAAAGTTGGCTTCGCAACTTCAAAATCCTCTGCGAAATGGAGCTTTCTCCGCGGAAATGGGATCTTTCATGCTTTGGTGGTTCGCAGCCCACTTCGCAGCTGCGAAATTGGGGTCACTGTACCGCGGAATGGCACTCGTGTGCCAAAAGGTGGTTTCGCAACTGCGAAACGTTCTTCGAAATGGAGAAATTGCTGAGAAATCGCTGCGGAATTGGGGCTTTTTATGCCTTAGTGGTTCGCAGAGCACTTCGCAGCTGCGAAATGGGGGCTCCTGTGCTGCGAAGTGGCACTCGTGTGCCAAAGAGTGGTTTCGCAGCTGCGAAACCGTTCGCAGAGGGCTAAAAAGTGTTGCGAAGTGGTTTTTCAGCAAAAGGCCGATTTCGCAGAGGCTGCGAAATTTCGCAGACCCCTGTTTTTGCTCTGTTTTTGCTCTGTTTTCGCTCCGATTTCTTCCCGATTTCTTCCTTTGCAATTCCTCTTGATTTTGATCATCCAAAAACCTATATTACAACAAAACAAACTAGAATTAAAGCATTAAAATCAAAATTAAAACATTGAAATCAAAATTAAAACAAGTAATAAGTAAAACAAAAAGGTATGGACTAGCTAGTCTTTAAAAAGACTAAGTCCATCAAAAAATTTGATCCTGATTCAGCTTGCCCAGATCCCATATGAAGTTTGCATCTCTCACTAGAGATTTGCATTGTATGATGGCAATGAAAACAATTCCCTTTTTCTTTCCTTTAATTTCCTCCCTCTTCTTTTTCTCTGTTTCATTCTCTGTTTCATGCTCTTGTTTGAATGTGGCCATATCAACTTCTTTACCACTCAAAGTGATAACCGTTTTAACTTCCTTCACCATTGAAAATTCTCCCTTTTGAGCCTCCATTTCATGGATACTCATGGAATTTTGATAAGGTTGAGAAGGAAAGTTTTCTTTCTCTTGCACTTTGTTGAGGTTGGCAAACCTTGAGATTGAATCTTGGAGATTATTTATCTTCTGAGATAGATCATTTTGCACTTCATCCATATTTTTCTCTACACAGTCATTTCTTTGACTGAGCTGAGCATTGATGGATTTGTTAGCTTCAACAAAGTCTTCCATGACCTTGTTAAGATTCATCATAGCTTGTTCAAGGTTTGAGGCTTGCTGTGGTACTTGAGCAGGTTGCTGGTACTGAGGTGGCTGTGATTTCCAAGAGAATTTTGAATGGTCCCTCCAATTGGAATTGTAGGTGTTGCAATCACCAAACATTTCCCTCATGGCTGGAATGGTAGGATGCTCTTCCCCCAAGTGCTCATAAGATAGACAAATGGCACAAGGCATAGCTTGCAATGGTGTTTGAGAGATGGCTTGCACTTTTTGCATGTTCTTCATTTTTAGCTCATCCAATCTCCTTTCCATAGCTGCAATCTCTGCCTTCATGTCCATGCCGTCATTCAAAATATACATCTCACCCCTAGCATTAGGTTGAGACATCATTCTTCCCATATCTCTAGCATTTGGTTCACCCCATTCTCTTGAAAATTCAGCCACATAACTGATGAAGTTCATGGCTTCCTCTGCTATCTCATATTCAATATGGCATGCACAACTAGCAATTTGTGAATTGAAAAACAGAGAAAACAAAAGAAAATAAAAGAAAATAAAATTCTAAAGATTAAGACTAACTAAAACTAGCTGAAAGGTTAACTAAAACATAAATAAAGAAAAAGAACAATTAAAAAGAGTTAGTAAAAAGAAAAGAAAAGTCACCAAACTTGTGATGAAGATCACAAGTGTTCTCAAAAGATCATATCACTGCAAAGTGGCACCATCCCCGGCAACGGCGCCATTTGATTCATGCCTAATTGGTGTCTCAGCTGATTCGTGTCCAGCTGGTGCTCCTTGATTGAGGGATTAATCAACAAAATTTATAACCTATTACACCATATACTAGGGTAGCAAAGACAAAGCTACTATAGCATAGTGGCTCTAGGATCGTTCACTGGGATGGGTTTTCACTTCACAAATGATATTATTTCAAAGATAAATTGGTGTCTTTTCAATTCAAGGTTAGCTTTAAAGGAAAACATAAAGATGCTTGAATAAAAAAGATTGGGTTTTAAACTAACCAAAAATAATAACTGATTTAAATTACAAAGAAAAGGTTTCTTGGAGTTTAGATCACTGGGCTCGGATTCCTCATACAAAAAGGGAGTTCCGGTCACTTGTTTATTTTCCTCGCATTAGAGAATTAACATATAGTTAATTCTCCAACCGGTGTTGTACAGATGCTTCCCATTAATGGGTTCAAACACTAAATCCCTCTCACTGATGCACCTTGCAATGACTCGTGCCTCTCACCTAGCACTTGCCATTCAAGGTGATCTTTAACCTTGGATTACCCGTCAAAAGCTCGCAAGAGGTAACTAATGGATGTCTCCTAAGAGTCCAAAGCTTACCAAGTGTTGGCTATTCTAGAAAATCCTACCTTCAAGTCACCTACCAAAGGCTCGCAAGGGGTAAACTAGTGAATCTCCATGGATGGAAATCACTTGCCTTACCAAGTGTTGGCCCAGGTGATTTAAAGGTGTTTTAAGTTAACTAAAAAGATAAAAACCATCCACGGGTCACACTTTCTCTTCATTAAAAACTAAAACAACAAAACTTCCAATTTATGCATGTGGAAACTTACCCGGCTTTCTTCACTCCAAGAGACAAAGAGCCTAGCCTCTCATCCTCTAAGGAAAAATCCTCAGAGAATGTTTGGCTAGCAAGAAAATGAAAATGAAAGAGAAGACAAGAATATATAGGAAAAACAGAGCAAGTGCTCTGTATTTTACTTCCTTCCCAAAACTGTACAAAGGATCCCCTGGAACAAGCTCTAACACACCCAGAACAGGCTCCTCGGGCTCCCTTTAAACCAAAATTACAATGATAGCTATTCCCTTGATATTTTGCCAAATTCCTAGCTTAAAAACTAAGGAAACCTATCATTGGTGACTTACAAGGAGAATTTGGGCATTTGGGCAACAAAAATCTAATGAAAAATATCTCCAAGTGTCGGTTACAAATATCGGGAAGCACTAAGGACCACTTCGCAGGTGAAAAGTGAGGTCTGCGAGATTTCGCAGGTGCACAAGAAGGGCTGCGAAATTTCTTCATAGCAGCCAGCTGCTTCAACACCTTCACGAAATTGACTTCCACCTTGTGGAGTTTGGCTTCCATCGCGGCGTGAAGCTTCAGGGGAACTCCATAGCACTGTGCAAAAATGTTGCGAAATATCTCGCAACAAAAGGGTGATTCAGCAACACTTTGCTGAATCCTTCATTCAGCTTGGAGTGATCAGCTTCCAACAGCTGTAACTTACTCATTTCAACTCCAAATTGTACACGGTTTGAAGCATTGGATTCTTGACTTCCTGAGCTTTGAAATGGTATATAGCATGTAGAAAATGGACTTCGGGAAGTGCTCCAAAAATGCGAAGGAAGACTGCAGCTGCAGTCCTCTGTTTTCTTCTTTGCTTTTCTCCTCTTTGCTTCTCTCCTTGCATTCCGGATTTTGCTTATGGCAAAATTGCTTCAAAGCTTTGATTCTTCATGTTTCTGAGCTCTTCATTGCTTTGCCATGAATTCCATATAACTCTCCTCAATCTCATAATGCTTTGGTGATCAAAATACTAACAAAAACACCAAAACTTACACATTTTGATTAGAATTGATTGAAAGGGGCCTTAACATGCTAATTGGGTTAAAAGGCACTAACTACTACTCAAAAGTGTTTAAAAGGATTAATTATAAGCTATCAAATAGAACTTTTTGAGTAGTAATCAAGTGCCTAGTGAGTGGTGTGGGTGCATCCGAAAATCCTATGAAGCTAAAACAGAAAAAAAAAATACACTGGTCACACAAATATCCATGAAACCTAGCTTTAGGCTACATAGGTCTTCAAAGATCGGACTCTAATCAATATCAATGTGTCCACCTCCTCCAGAATGCTCACAAACATCAATATAGCCCGTCGCTAGACCCTACTCCTAACCGCTAGCTCGGTCAAATGAACAAGTACACACAAGGCCTCACACTTGCAAATGTAAGAACCAAAATGAAGGAAATGACTGAAACCAGAGGGTTGGAAGTAAGAGGATAGAAGTGCGACCCACATAAACAAACAACACATGCATCACACAGAAGAAGAGCGGTCATGTACCAAGAAATCATGCAAAGAACAGGTATATCACTCATATCTACACACAAGTTAGGTAGAGATAGGATAAACAAGATAGATGTATAGCAGAATGGAAAATATGTTGAGACAAACAAGATAATATACAACAAATAGAATCAATCATGCCAAGATGAATGAAATATACAAAAATGAGAATATACATGTCAAGGAAAGCAAGATAATCATACAACAAGAAGAACCACTATGCAAAAGCAGGTAAGAGAATCAATCGATATAATCAACATGTGAACATCTCCAATGAACAATAATAACTAAACATGCATCACAGATAAACATATCAAAACTCTCAACATGTAATCAACACTCAATCATACAAAAACACATAAAGAGGGGTATCCATTGATCGACTAATCAAATGCCGCATTTCTCTCAACTCGAGTTCAAGTTTGACCCTCTAAACTTTCCCTAGCGAAGTCGCCATTTTGTGGACCCCATATTTCGCACAATGTGTTTATACTCGATGGCACAACTCACTTTTTATTTATTGAAAAAGAGTTGGAGTCACCACTTATTTTAATTTTTTTTTAAGAGAAAAGAAATAAGAAAGAAAAACCCTAAGTGTGACTCCTGAAGGAAAAACAGGTCTATGAAAAATTGAGTCTAGGTCCGGGGGTCAAGTTACTTATTGAGAAGCTATGGTGGTGAGCTGTAGCACCCCTTTAAGTCTGTATATGTAAGATCTCTACTAAACGAATTAAGGGATTTGTGACAATTAATTAATTAATTAATTAATTATGGATATCAAGAAAAAATAATCATGCAAATGAGTATGTACAAGGCATGGTGAAAATCAATATACACAAAAATAATGATGAAATCTAATTACCAAAATACACAAAATAAATAACAAGATAGTTATGCAAAATGATTAATTGAACTAAATAAAAAAAAAATTTTAAAAATTAGTTTTGAAGAAACTTCAAAGAATTTTATTAAAAATAATTTTGAATTAATGGTTTCAATTTATTTTCAATTGATAATTTGATTTAATTTCATTTTTATTTAATTTTCAAAAAAAAAAAAGTTATTTGCACTTATTGTATCAAAAGAATTTGTTAAAAATAATATATATATATATATATATATATATATATAAAAGAAAGAAAGAAAGAAAAAATTAATAGAAACACGAATTTTTTTCCAAAATCAATTACAAAAATGTTTCAATCTTTTTTTTTTTTTATCTACTAGAAATTATTTATTGTTTGATTTTATTAAAAAAAAAAATTTAAATTATTGAAAAAAAAAAGGTTTATTCAATTTTATTAGGACTAAAAGTAAATAAATAAAACTAAAAAGAAAGTTTATCTAATTTTATTTAAGAAATGATTTTTTTCAAGTTTTATTCATAATAGTAATACGATTTGATTGTTGATTTTTTTTTTAAAAAAAATGAACTTTAAAATTTTATATTTTGTTTAAAAAGAGAATTTTGCATTTTCACAATTTTATTTAAAATGGATGAATTTTATTTGACTTTCATCATAACAAAAAGGATTTTTAAGATTTTGTATTAAAAAAAATTCAATTCATTTTATTTAAAAGAAATTGTTTACAATTTTATTTATCTACAAATTTATTTAAAATTTTATAACTTTTAAATAAGGAATTTTTACTTGCTTGGAAGAAAATTGTCTTTTATTAAAAAGGAATTTTTTTATTAAAAAATGAAAGTTAGTTTTGTAGAATTGAGTTTATCTATTAAAAAAAAAAAAAAAAAAATCACCTAGATGACTCCCAATTCGTATTTATTTATTTTTAAGACAAAAAATTTAAAAAAATATTGAAAAGGGAAATTGGTTTATTAGAACTAAAACAAATATTTACAAATGATTAAATCTAGAAAAAGAGCTTTAGTTTTGTTATTTTTAGTATTATAAAATGAACAAATAAATAAATAGATAAATTAAAAAATATATATAAGCAGAAACATCATTATTCGGTTATCATTAGATTTACACAATAATCCGAAAATTAAAAACAATACAAAATAAATGAATTACTAAATAAACAAATGAATAAATAAATTATTACATACACAACAATAACCGAATTAAAATATTTATGAGGATATGAAATGAAATGAATCATATACATACACTGAGATATATCAAAATGACATACAGAATAAATCCAATATATCTTAAAATAAATATAAAATAAAATAAAAACAAAGAGGAGGACATGGATAACCGGTATACCCTTTACAATGCAATCCCAAATCTAGCGGTTCTCCACAGCTTCCTCAACAAAGCTTAGAAATACCCACAAACATCTCAAACCTCTCATAGACAAAAAATAAAATAAAAATAAAAAATGCAAAGAAAATACAAAGAGAGTTTTTCTAGAAAAATCCAGAGAGTCGTCCTTCTTAGCCGTCCTTCCTTTCCCTCTTTCTCTGGTTGCAAGATGATCCATTTATCCCCAAATCAGGTTCACCAACTTTCTGCTCATGTCCATGCCCTGTCTCCAACTACTCCAACTGTCCCAATCAACACTACATCTCTCTTCCCACTCTCAGCAAAAAAAAAAAAAAAAAAAAAACACTACAACCATGTATTAGCAAAAAGGGTCAAGCCCCATACAAGATTTAATAAATACATCAGCCCAAATCCAACGAATATAATAGGCCCAAATTTCAATCACCAACAACATATGGGCCCAAAATCCATATCAATAAGTAAATTAGGCCCAAATCTCATAACGCCAAGCCAAAGACAAAAACAAATCAAAATAAAAATAAAAACAAATCAGAAAAATAAAATAAAATGAAATAATTAAAAAAAAAACAAATAAGTAAATGAAATCTTACTTATTTCCTAACCCACGAACAGAGATGCAACAATCGATAGCCATGGGGAGTGACAATGAAGACAGATGCACGTTTGTGGCAGTGCATAAAAGAAAATAAAAGAAAAAAAAGTAAAAATAAATAAATAAAATAAACTAATAAAATAAAAACTTAAAAGAGATAAAAATGAGGAATATATAGTCGGAGAGTGAGGGGGACGACGATTGGAAGTGGTACAAATAGCAGCACCGCCGACGACAACTTGGCGGTGGTGGAGTCGATGAAGAAATGAAGAAAGAAGAAATGGAAAGAAAAAAGTAAAAGAAAAAAAGAAAAGAAAAGAAGAGAAGAAGAATGAGAAGGGATAGAGGTTGTGAGTGGGAAGTAGAATAGGGAAAAAAAATGGGCTTTTAGGGTTTGACTTTTGGAATGGATGGTGGAGATTAAAAAGGAAAAATAATGGTTAGGACTAGTTCTCACATATGGGTATGGAAAGTTGGGCCTAGGTTGGGCCAAAATTAAAATGGAATGAGCCCAAATAAACACAATCAAAATAAGCCCTATAAATGAATAATAAATAAATAAATAAATAATAGTAAATAAAAATAAAATAAAATAAGTGAGAATGAGTATGAGACAAATTTTGGGGTTTACACAATCTCATCCCCGAGTTGAACTTATGAGTGAGGGAGGGCATGGATGAATCTTTGAGTTATGAGCAAAAATAATTTATTTGACAAAAAAAATTCATAAAACAAATCTCTTTTTAAAATAACTGTTAAACTAGTACACTTCATCTATGTGGGTATCCATGTCGCACAACCATAAGTGGTAACTATGATTTTGAATTTCATTTTTTTTAAATGGCCAAAATCATAGCTACCAATTATGACTTTAAATTTAAACTTAAAACTGCAGTTGTGTGGACTCACATTTTTCACATGTGTCTCTGCTCGACGTCAAAACTTGTTTTTTATTATAATAAACTAATATTTGAAAAAGTTGGAATCACTAATTATTTTTGTTTATTTTTAAAAGATAAAATAAAATAAGAAATAAAATTCTAAGAGCTAATGACTTCTTATAAAAGGAAAAACATGTTTGCGAAAAATAAAGTTTAAGTTCAAGGTCAGGTTATTTATTGAGAAGATACCATAAAATAACAGATGTTAAACCTTAAAAAAGTCTCTACTAAACAAGTGAAAAGAATTAATGCAATTGACTAATTGACCAATAAATATAAAAAGACAATAACAAGAATATACAAAAGTCAATGGTGATAACAAACTACAACACTCAGAGTATGACATACATATTAAAAAAAAAAACAAATAAAAAAATAAGGAAGAATACCTATAGACCCTCAATTTTGTCCTCCTAGCACATGTCTTATTAGATACTTATTTGATACTTTACAATAACTCCTTGGTGGCCCATATCTACTCACATTACTTACCTTTTTTGAATCACCTCGGAGACTCTGGTTGAGGGATTGCCTAACCCCTTATTATGACCTCGGCAGCTCTAATTTAGACTTAGACACTTTCCTAAACGTCTTAGGCCCATTTAGGCACTTCATTGGGCTTAGTTCACTTAGGTCCACTTTAGCACTTTTTAAACCCACTTTTTATACGACTTGCGTGATGGCATAGCCGACATGACTTGTGTGGCTTATACGGATTTCTTTATTATTTTTATTTTATTTTATTACAAGTTTGCTAAATCATATTTCTTGGCTTTTTTGGGCATGAGGAAACGGGCCACCACCTATTTGGAAGGAGAATCAACAGAAGTTTGAAAAAATAGGAGATTTTGTTTTTAGAAGGATAGCACATATATTATTTCCATAGGAGATTCGGATAAAATGGTAGAAAATAAGAAAGGAAAGAGGGATTTCCTTCTTTGGGATTAGATAAGTTTTATTTTTAGAGAGAGGCCAACATATTAAAAAGGAGGACTTTTTGATTTGTCGGAGGGATTCTTTGATTGTCAAAGGCAGAGAGAGAAGTCTGAAAAAAAAGGAGAAGGAAGCACGGAAAGGACCAGTGGGATAAACCAGAGAATACAAAAACCAGTGGAGATTTTCTCACTGAAATGAAGTGTTTCCAGGTATGTTTATTGTAGACCCCTTCTTGATTCCGATTATCCTTTTGATGTATGAACCTTTGTTGGGTTGTGAGTCTCGTTTGGATACTAGGGGGTAGAATGACGAAGATCATATGTTTATCTACATTGGTACTTGATTGCTTCTATAGATGTTGTTGATTTGTCTCTTTAGAGTTCTCTAATTTTGATTTAGAGGTGAAAGGTTCTATTTTTTTTTAATTTCCTGTGCATTACATGAGAATTATGGCTATACTTGTTTGCTGGAGTCTGCTTGTACCTCTCTTACCATTCCAAGCCCATTGACAAAGCAATGGAATGTGGCTTGGCTTGGTTATTTTTTTCTTATTTATTTTTATTTTTTCTTTCTTATCTCTACTTTATTTTCTGAAGCTCTTTCTCTTTGCGTTCATTTCTTCTTTTCTTAGAATGGGAAGAATTCTGCCAGGCCAACGGTCCCCCTCATCCGAATGTCTTACATTCGGAATTCTGTCCCCCGTCGCCATTCCATCTCATTTGAATGTCTCACATCCGGAATTTTGTCCCTCGCCGCTATTCCATCTCATTCGAATGTCTCACATCCGGAATTCTGTCCCTCGCCGCCATTCCATCTCATCCGGATGTCTCACATCCGAAATTCTGTCCAGCCGTCATTCCACCTTCTCCGGATATCTCATATCTGGAATTCTGTCCCGCCGCCATTCCATCTCATCCGGATGTCTCACATCCGGAATTCTGTCCCCCGCTGCCATTCCATCTCATCCGGATGTCTCACATCCGGAATTTTGTTCCCCGCCGCCATTCCACTTTCTCCGGATATCTCATATCCGGAATTCTGTCCCGCCGCCATTCCATCTCATCCAGATGTCTCACATCCGGAATTCTGTCCCGCCGCCATTCCATCTCGTCCGGATGTCTCACATCCAGAATTCTGTCCCGCCGCTATTCCACCTCATCCGGATGTCTCACATCCGGAATTCTGACCCGCCGCCATTCCACCTTATCCGGATGTCTCACATTCGGAATTCTATCCGGCCGACGTTCCACCTCATCCTCAATTTATTTCTTTGATTGAGAATTTATTGTTTTTAAATTGAATTTTTGAATCATTTTTCAACTAAATATTCTCAGCATTAAAAAAATCCATTTTTAATAATCCCTTGCTACCATTTTCTCCTCTCGACATGCACTTTCACTATTTTCTTTGACTTTCAACCATTTTCTTGATCTTCTTGATTTTACACAAGCATGAACAAAACTCCATAATTCCAAGTCATGGAATTTATGGAATCGACTCATGCAAAATCAATTAGGGCATTGGAGGGGGGCCCAACATTCATGATATTCTCTTTGATAATTGATCGATTGTGCTTCCTCTTTGTGTTATATATGAGATTGTTTTACACTTATTATTGAGCTAACCTTATTTCTCACTTTAGCGCACAGCTTGCTGTCCAGGTATGCTCTCTACCACCACACTTTCCAAAATTTCATGAATATGCATGCCATTGCCCTGTTTGTGTCATACTTGATTGTCTTGATATTTATTTGATTGTTTGATCATATTTGATGAAGATGCATATTGTGTGATATATTTCTACACTAACTTTTATGTTTTATGATGGTGCTTGAGAAGCCGTTTAGGTACGCACTTCGACTCTATCTTATAATCAGACTTTCTTGTTAGATATGCCAATTTTTTATAATCACCTTAGTTAACCCAGGTATCCTCAATTAATAAATTAATTGTCACACTTCCCTCAATTTAGTCAGTAGGGCTTAGAGGGGTGCTACCTCCTAGAGGTACCTTCCCAATAAGTAACCTGATTCCCGTATCTAGACTCGAGTTTTTCAAAGACATGTTTTTTCCAAAAATTATGGAGTCACATTTTAGGGTTTTTCTTTCTTGTTTTATTTTCCCTTTAAAATAAAAATAAAATAGGTGGCGACTCCAACTTTTCTAAAATTAATTTTTCACAAATAAAAAAACGAGTCTCGTCGATCGAGGGGGGACGCACGTGAAAAATGCGGGTCCACAATACCTCAATAATGCCCAAAACAGAGCAACACACTTATATAAGAGAGCAAGCTATGAGATATAATATCAAAGAAAAGGCTACTTAACATATACAAGATATATACAATTAAAACCAAAAATCAAAGATAACTAGGCAAGGAGCAAAGTTAACTAATATACACTAATCATACACAAGGGTTAAAATTGGGAGATATGCAATCATAAAATAAATCTAAATAAAATAGTCAAAGGGAATCGTGCTACAAATGAAGACTTGGCTAATATGTACAATATGTCTATAATATAAATCAAGAGTCAAAGAAAGTCTAAAGCATTCAAAAAGGGGTTGAATTAGTAAGTTTGCACAAGATATATAGAAGTTGGATAGAACATAAGTAGTTACAAAATAAATCAGAATAAAATAGTTAGAGATAAGATAAAAACAAAAAATAAATTATGGAACATTTCAAAGTGTCTAGAACACATTTCAAAAGCCTAAAGTGCCTAATCATGCACCAATTATCCTAGATTTAACCAAATATCTTATTGCTCAAAAATAGGATAGAACAACAAGTTATGCAAAGATTAAATTATTTAACAAGCCTAAATTTGAAATAAAATAAAATAAAATAAAAATTATAAGGGTCCCAAATATGCATTAATTATCCAACATTTCACTTAACGTCCCATTGTTATAAAACAGGGTAGATCAGCAAGTCATGTAAAAAGGGAAATATTTGACAAGCTTTGAGGTAAGAAAAAATAGAAGTAAAAATTAAATAGCACCCAAACATGAACTAATTATCATAGATTTCAATGAATATTTCACAACACCAGATTTGGGTCAATATAATAAGTAAGGAAAAATATAATTAATTTTCAAAACTTGGAAAACGATTTTTGAGTGAAACCAAAGTCTAAAACCTTATTTAAGAAGTCTAGAATATAGTAAGAATATTACAAATAATTAAAAACCCATGCACTAATACATAATTTCAAAAATATTTTGAGGGTAAAAAGCATGGCAAAATTTGAATACTTAGATTTCCAATTTAATCAATGAGCTTAGAGAAGGGCTTCTCCACGAAACAAAAAATATTTTATACATTTAAGAAGTCTGAAACATCTCCAAGCCTAAAAAAAAATTAGAACAAGACAAAAAATTCAAATTTAGAAAACCATTTTGTGGGTAAAAAATAGGGTAGATAGTGAGTAAGTTTTGAAAATAAAATAATGTGGGTCTTACCAATGCTCAAATTAATTTATATGGATTAATCCACATCCCCAACCCTCTAATGATCATGGAAGGAAGCTCATGAGGGCTGAAAATGATCTCACTATATTAAGATTTGTGAGATTTATCCATGTTTCAAAAATTAAGAAAAATTGAAAATTATAAGTTTCAAAAATGAGTAATGTAGGCCAAAGGAAAGAGCTATAGACCAATCCACATGACATGCAAACTTTCTCAACCCTCATGAGTGTGAAATTGAGTTCAAATGAGGCATAGAGGGCCAATAGCACTCACACATGAAAATGGGGTTTGAAATTCACAAAGAAATACTTATAGATGGGGATGTTCTAATGTAAAATCATGCATTATGTACCAAAAAATATAAAAGCCATCTAAAATGACTATAAACTTAAGCCTCAAATGACCATGAAAGAGGGTTTCAAATAGGCTAAAAATGATCATTTAAAAGTATATTGATGAGCAAGTGATGTAGAGAACACTCTGTCTTACTTGCGTGAAACAATGGAAATGGATCCCTCATTTTATTATCAAGTATAATGTTGATGAAGACAATTACTTAACTAACTTGTTTGGTAAGATTTTACAAGTATATTGGATTACACTTATTTTGAAGATGTGTTAGAATTTGATTTACTCATACCAATCTAATGTTTATGGGAAACCAATGGTCATACCAACTAGTTAGCATTAACCCGTCACTATTAAATTGTAGTGTTTGGATATGCATTATTAGTGGATGAAAGTGTTAACATTTAAGCTTGGGTTTTTAGAAAATTAGATGCAATGAATAATAAGACGTCTCTTTTTAAGTGCATCCACTAATCTCCATATTAAAAGACTTTGCTAATCATTTAGTTAGGTGCATGTTCACGGAAAACACGGTTGGTGAATCATCACTATCAAATTTATAAGTTTGGATGGAAATTATTAGTTAATGAATCTAGAAGCAATAGATAACAAGATGCCTCTTTTCTTTTTTAGGTGTAGTCACTAATGTCCATATTAAAGAATTTGTCAACCATTTTGTTAGGTATGTGTTCATGGAAAGCATGGTTGAAGAATTTTCACTATCAAAATTGTAATGTTTGGATATGTATTATTGGTGGATGAGAGTGTTAACACTTATCTATGGGTTTGAGGAGATCCCGATGCAATGGATAAAAAGATACCTCTTTCCTTATTTAGGTGCATTCACTACTATTTATACTTTTATTAAATTTAAGTAATAAATTTATTTGTTAAACATTCTTATTTAAAGTATTATAGATTTATAAGATAACTTCAAAAATATTTACTATAAAAGATAACTCATGAATATAAAATCATGGTTGTAAAATATATTTTCATTGAATATGGATAAATGAGACAAAAAAAAAATTGAAATTAAAATTTAGTTAACTATTTTGACTTAATACATAAGTTATTTTTAACTTTAAATTGTGATAGTAAGTTATTTCATTAAATATATTTAATTTATTTAATAATTTAAATTAAATTATTAAGTCAAATTAACTTATTAAATTGATTTACCAAACATCCTCTTAATTTCCAAATTTGACTGTAATCCTCAAATTTTCAATATAGTTCAGGAATAGTACTATAGAACTCTTCTTGATATGAATGTAAAAATAAGTTTTGGAGTGATCCTCAAAGAAGGACAAGTTAATGGTCTTTACAAACAATTGGAAGTGATTCTACTTGTAAAAAATTGATATTTAACAAAGTTTTACAAAGTATGTCTAAATATTTTTAAAATAATTAATAAATTAACACTTGATAAATGAACATTTGGATTTGAAATAAGACATTATCTATTAAAATTACCCCTTCACTATTTTTCCAAAAGCATTATGAAAATACTTTTTAATTTATAATTAATTCTAATTGCTTTTTCACAAGTCTTGTTTGTGATGACATTTAACTTCTATAGTTAAAAAGTTAAAAGAAATAGAAGTAGATGTAAATATCAACAAAGGGATTGAATTTTATGTTTGAATATGTTTATCAAAAATAGAGATAGTTATAATATTTTTGAAAAAAATTAATTAAACAAAACTCAATTTCATAAATTCTGTTAGAGACAAAACATGGATTTCTCTAACTCTTTGAAATACAAATAAGTTATGTTGAAAAATGTAAAATTTATAACTAAGAATTAATAATCTATCAAATTATCAATCACTCTTAAAAATTCAGTATTCTCTCAAATAATTTTATAACAAAATTAGAATCACTTTCAAATGTATTCTTAGATAAATTAAACTCTGAATTCAACATGGGAGGCTTCTAGGTAAGCATCCATATCCTTTTCAATATTCAACTTCAAAATTTAGGAATACAAGGACAAGAGAGAGAGAACTCCATGTGGAGGAAAAGATTCTTATGCTAAATCCACATCTTAAAAAGCTCCATTTCCTTTAATTTAATCATGAATATTTTATTCATTTAAATCTTATCATAAGGAAAAGATGTTAGAGAAAAGTACAAAGAGTGAGACAAAGAAAGTGAAAGCAATTTAATCTTATCAACTCTTACTTGGGGCACATGCCTTGGGCCCTCCTTACCTGGTGAGACCCATGTGTAAAGTAGGGTTATTCCTCATGCAAATACAATAGTGATTAATATGAAACAATCATTGAGTATGGGGACAAAGAGGAATAATAATTTTAATATGCTCTTTTGTGATGATTGGATGAGTCCTTTTAATGGGTTCTTTCCAGAGTTTCCGGTCAAAGTAGTTGTTTTTAAAAAAATAAAAAAAATTCAATCTAATCCCATACCGAAAATATTTGTCAAAATAGTTTATCCCTACACCATTAAATTCAAATTTATTATTATTATTATTTTTTTTTTCTCTTTAAACCATTGATGGTTTTTAAAACCACAATCACTATGGTTTTATATACTCAAAACACAAAAATAAAAAAAAATAAAAAAATAAAAAGATTGACAAATATTTTTTGAAAATGGTTTATTTCCATTATTTTTGTCTTCAAAAGCACTGCTTTGACATTAAACTCTTGTTTCTAAGTTGCTATCATGACAACATGTTTGATGGGCACCAAGGTTCAACAAAAGAATGCCTCTAATTCTCACAATTAACTATAGGTGATAGTCTACCGTACCAGTGTTTTTAAATATAAAGTTTTCTTATAGTTTTGTTACAACTTTTTTTATAGATGTTTTTAAAGAATATGTTTTAACTATTTTTTAAAAAAAATAATTATATAAATATAAAGAATAAAGATAAAATTTATTTTTAATAAATATTTGAAAATATGAAAAACATGTTAACAACATTCTAAGTTCTCAAATAGATTTTTATTTTAAAAATATTAATTACTTATTTTTTAAAATTATTTTAAAAAATATAGTCAAACAATTCTTATGTCTTTTTATTGTTAACTATAACACTATATTTGATTTAAAGAAAATATTTTTTAAAAAATAATTTTATCAATTTTTGGTTTTATTACGAATAACACTAAAGAAAGTGAAAGTTAAGTAAAATTAGTTAAAAATTAAATTAGACATTTTCAAATTATTCAATTTTTATATTAAAATATTAAAATAATTTAAATAAATTGAAATAATATATAAAAATAATTTTTTAATTTTAATTTTTTTTAAATTTTTTTAATTTTTTAAATTTTTTTCTACTTGGC
Organism: Vitis riparia; assembly: GCF_004353265.1. NCBI lineage: Eukaryota > Viridiplantae > Streptophyta > Magnoliopsida > Vitales > Vitaceae > Vitis > Vitis riparia. The sequence goes on along the minus strand of NC_048447.1, from coordinate 9,981,802 downwards.
TATTTTATTTTCTTTTTTCTTAAATTTTCACTCAATTTCTTTTGAAAACCAAACAAAACCTATAAATGTTTTTTTAACCACAACGTGTCAATGAAGTTGTTTGTGGATATCCATTATTTGACTAAGAATTTTCAACCCTATAGATATAGCCTAAGGAGCATAAAATTGAGGAAGAAAAGAAGGACATGGCCAATAATTTTTGTTTCTTGTTTTGGTGGGCATGAATTAATATACGGTTGTTTGTTTCGTGGGAAATTCAATAAAGCAAGTTAAAAAGATGTGATTGGTCTTAGAGAAAATATTTTCTAAGGTAAGACCCTTGAGATGCTCACACAAAAGACATCTTAAACGTGCACGTAAGATTGTAGATAGACTCCATCATATTTTTTTATTTTCTTTCTTGAAATATTATTTAACTTAAGCCTTTTTTTTCTTATGATTATTTAATTTTATCAATTTTCATAATTAATTTTCTTAAAATATTATTAACAATATAAATTAAGAAGCAATAGGTCCAGCTGTAATTTGATAAATTCATGTAAATTTCTGTGGGTTGAGTTTTTGATATGATTAAGATGATTTAGTGCTTCTTTTTTTTTTTTTTTTTTTTTTTAATTAAGTCATTAAAAAACATTTTATCTAAAAATCAAAATTAACTTTTATGTAAATATAGAATCCAAAAACACCTTTGTAGTGATGTTTATTAGATTTTAGACAAATTCAAAATTTTTTCCCAACTTCAACTAAAAGAACAAGCACCAATAAAACACCTTTATTTTCATCAAATTAATGGCTCATTTTAAAAGTACTTAATAATATGATTCGATACTAAGGTGTTGTTTGTTTGTTTGTATGTAAGGTATTGGTTTGTATTTTTTTTTACTCAAAACAATTTATTTTCAGATTTTAGGTTATTTATTTATTTATTTATTTATTACTTTTTATTGACTTATTGCTTATTTCTTAAATTTTTTTAATTAAATAGAAAAAAAATTAAAATATAATGTTTGTTTTTTTTATTTGATTCTAAATAGAACTTAAAATTAAATAGTATTTAATAATGTTCAATATTTTGTTGTTTTTATAACATTTTATTTCTATTAAGTATTAAAAAATAAAGAAAAATCAATATACTATTTTTTTCTATTTAGAAATAGTCAAATATTTTTTTTTTTTTCTGTTTAGTAAAAATTTTATAATAAATTATGAAAATGTTTGTTTTTAAAGCATGACAGTAAATTATTTTCTCAGCAAAAAACTAAAAAACCAAACACCCTGATTTTTTTTTTAAATGTGAAAAATAATTGATGATTTTTCTTTACTTTTTAATACTTAATAAAAATAAAATATTAAAAACCAAACAACTTAATACTTTTAAGTTTTATTTAAAGTTAAATAAAAAAGAAAAAAAAAAAGAAAAAAGCAAACACCACCTAAACAATAAATTTTTTTTTTTTATGAGACATGAATAGAGAGTTGAAATTTTGGAAGATATAAACCTATACACACTAATCATGATTATCAAGTGTGACTTTAGAAAATAAAACTAAAATAATACATTTTCTCATTATTCAATTGTATTAGGTTAAAGACTTTCAACTTCAACTTTTACAAATTATTACCAAAAGATTTTTGATCATCCAAGACTCAACCAATTTAAGGACCATTAGGAATTTGAAAAGTTTGAAAAGAAAGGAAGAATTAGAAATTTCTTTAAATATTTTACTTCATGATTCTCTATATTTTGTATAATTATTTTTAAAAATAATTCTAAAAAATAATTAAAATATATATATTTTTAAATACTCTATTTTAAAAACAATTCTTAAAAAACTAGTTAAGGAATAATGGACAACCAAACTCGTTTTCATATATATTTTTTTCAAAAACAAAAAACCATTAATATTCCAATGAATTCTTAAAGAAACGTTTTCTATATATATATATAAAAAAATGATGGGAGGTGTTTTCAAGTTTAGAAAATAATTTTCTGTTTTTAAAAATAAAAAACTATTTTTAAAAAATCTTAATATTTATTATTTTTTGTTGGCAACTATCAATCATAAGGTACGAAATCATCCATATGAGAAAAACCCATCAAGGAATTTCATTAAATCCCAACTAAAATCGTTTTGTTCATCTTGTGGGGATAAATGATACACTAATGCATCATTAAGGAAACTTGTAAACCAACGTCACTAGAGAATTAAAAGAGACGTGTTAGTTTCAATTTCTTTTAATTAATTGGGACTAGGGCATCATAGTGAAAACCATCTTGTCGGCAACTGTAAAACCAAAATTTTAAATGTCTTCCATGTGAAGAACGTTTTCCCCACTTACATACGTAGAAAGTACGTATATTTTTTCCTACCATATATAATCAGACTTATATTGGCCTATAAGTAGGAACCTTCGGTAAGAACAGATACCATCAATTCTTCATAAGAGATCAACCACCTACTCCTCTCCTCTCTTAAGAAATTAATGGTCTGTCCATAGTTCAAGTGTTCATGCATTTTTTGTATTCCGTAGCTTTGATCTTACACTATTCTGCAGTTCTGATCATCTCCATTTGAATTATCAGTTGATCATTCTGAAGAAACCCACTATTCATTTCCTTGGATTTTTTTCAATTTGCATGCATATATGCTATTAGGCTTTCCCTTAATTTTCTTGAAGTTCAAAGGACAACTACACGCATGCAGCTTTCAGATTCCTATTGAAAAAAGTTTGAATTCAGAAACGGAGCTTCACAGGAAAAAAAAAAAAAAAAAAAAAAAAAGGAAGAAAAATAAGGGAAGCTATATATATATTATCAGTAGCAAAACTAATGTTTCTCACTTCCCAATTTTCAAAATTTGCAGCAACACAACGTGGATATGGCGACGAGCTCATCTGATGTAGCCATTGAAGGACTGAGGCCGCTTCTGAGGTATCGTATATGAGTAATAAATTTTGGTTTATATGTATATATATATAAATCAGCAGTTTGTGGTGTTTCTGAAGCTGATTTACAAAATAGAAGAATATATTTGTATATTAGATGATGTGTTTAATTGTTATTTTCGGGAATTTCCACTCTGTTTGTTTACTAAGAAATTAATGGAGTTAACTTGTTGATTTGGTAGTGATAAGGAAGGTCTGGATGACATAGCTGCAGCAAAAATTGAGAAGTTGACCGCTGAGTTGCAAGAGCAAGAGCAAGAGCAAGATCATGAGGAGTGTGATCCTGTCGAGAGGATTAAAGACGGGTTTATTCACTTCAAAATCCACCATTTCGAGTACGATGGCACTATCTCTATAAAAAAACCAAGTATACCTAAAAGCATACATGAATAATCAAGAGAAAATAAAGTCTAGGAGAATCCTTCTCCCCTTTTCTTTTTTCCTTTGAATAACTTGGATAAATTAATTTTTCTTATGGATATGGCAATTGGCATGATTTTTCAGCAAGTATCCAGATTACTATAAACAACTTGCAGAAGGGCAACACCCCAAGGTACTCTTTATAAGCTATGATTTCCTAATCGAACACCATTTTTTTTTCCCTACCCAGTTTTGATGGAACCTTACCTAATGGAACATTTTCTTATCCTTCAGTTTCTGGTGTTTGCGTGCTCTGACTCCCGCGTTAGCCCCTCTCATGTCCTCAACTTCAAGCCAGGGGAAGCCTTCATGTGCAGGAACATTGCTAACTTGGTTCCTGCATTTAACCAGGTGGATTTCCCATTTTGCAATAATAAGCTGTCTTTGACCAAAAGCCATGGCATTCTCATTAGCTTTGTAGCAGTCTTGCATTATACATGTGTTTGTGTGGTTCACAGTTGAGATACTCAGGAGTTGGTGCAGTCATTGAATATGCAGTCAAGCATCTTGAGGTGAATTCCAATTCACTTTTTTTGTCTTTTCTGGAGGGATTTCTTCATGTCTTTATGGATGAGAAATTAACTTAATCACAGGTGGAGAACATCCTGGTCATGGGGCATAGTCGCTGTGGTGGGATAGAGGCCCTTATGTCTCTTCCTGCTGATGGAACTACTTCCAAGTATGGCTCATAACCTAATTCCTCCATTATTAAAAACTTACTACTAAGCTTCATCTTTCTCACCCATATATCTAACTGATATTTGCAGTGACTTCATCGATGACTGGGTCAAAATCGCTTTACCGGCCAAGGCCAAGGTGGAATCAGAGTGGAGCGACGCAACATTTGAGCAACAAATTGAATATTTGGGAAGGGTAATTTTATAAAACGTTTTAAAGTCATTAAATCCTTTGAATTCAAAGGGATAATATCTATATGATTTAAAGTTAATCATTATAAATAATATTAGAATACGTTCCCAATCCAGTATGAGAATATTGTGTCCACATAAGGGATGATTATGATATCGGGGAAAAAAAATTTGAACACGACATATGTATGAAAATATCTGCATGATTTGAAGTGAATCATTATAGATCATCATGAGTAATGAATAATTTTGTGCAGGGAGTCGGTGAATTTGTCCCTAGTCAATCTGCTGAGTTATCCATATGTGCGGGCAGCATTAGCTAATAAAGCTTTGAAGTTGATGGGTGGTTACTATGACTTCGTTAATGGAACTTTTGGGCTCTGGAAAGCTGATTTTGATATTAAACCGCCAATTATCATATAAATTTGGAGCAAGTCAAGCCCCCAACCAACGTGTTTGCTTACTTTTTCACTTCGACAATGTAGTGTTTTTGTGTTCAATGATGAATAATTCCCAAGGAAAAAAGACAGAGCGACTTCTATGCTTGCTCTACTTATCTTGGTTTCCTCTATATGCTGTCTGAAAATAATGAATTTGTTCATGCTGATTTTCTTTTCCTTTTCCTCGGAATCTTTTGATATCCTAGGCAACATCATTTGCTTACTCATGCATGTGCATGATACATCTATGATAAGGTACTTCATTATATGTATTGCTCACAAGAAAACAGAAAATAGAGAATATTATTGATGACATAAATTAGATCTAATTATTGGATTTCCAAAATATCAAAGATTTCCTTACACTTTGCATCCATATCTAAATCATATGCCCCTTTACTCCATTAAGTGTCTCATTTGCTTCCTCACACATCTCTTTTAACCATGTACTATCTTTGCAAACTCATCTATATCTCGTAACCTTTTTACCTAAAAATATTCTTAATAATTTTATTATATAAAAAAATTAAAACACACTCTTAATCAATCATTGCTTTTAAATCTAGATTTGACCGGTTGAACTGTCTATAAGATCATTTTTTTTTTTTTGGTATTTCATGAAGCGGCAGTTCAAAAAGTCACCCACTTTCCTTTCAAGCATCAAACGAGTCAACAAGTCAACAACCCCGTTGTTGTGATTATATCCACCATAATTAAACACCCACCTTCAATCATAAATTCTATTAATACATTGATCTAAATATTAATAAAATTTCTAATTCATCCCTTTCTTCCCTATCATACTTTCATTTTGCTTTTTCTTTCTTTCATTTTTCAATAAATAGAAAGCAAAATATTATTTTCCCAAACTTGTTTATCAATAAGAAAAATATTTGAAACTAAGTTTGAAGTCAGTTTCAACATCTTTTATATATTTTTAAAATTCATACATAAATATTATGTTTGTTTGTATTGTAAGACTTATTATTTATGTAATTTTTGACAAATATTTGTGGTAAAACATTTATGAATAATTTAAAAGTGAAAATATTATAAAAAAAAATATGGAGGAAAATTAAAGGAATAAAAGGATACAACATTTTGAGAAGTACAATATCACAATATGATGCCCTAATGAGTGTACAAATGTCTTATACTAATGCTCTAAAAATGGTCCAAATCTACAACTTTGAATTCTCTTCTTGATCCCTTCTTTTCTAAATCTAGGAAGAAAAAATGAAAAAAAAATTAAGAATGATAAAAATGCTCGTTTAATATCATTAGAAATGGTTATTTCTTTATCTATTATTCAAGAAATATAAGGTCTGTTTGGTTTCTATTTTCAAGAACTGTTTTCTGTTTTTAAAAACAAAAAATATAAAAAACTTGTTTAGGGAAAATGGTATGTTTTTATTTTTAGTGTTTTCTATGTTCTCAAATACTTTATTTTTTATAATAATAATAAGATGTTTTCATTGTTTTTTCACTGTTCAAGGAATAAAATATTTTTCGTGTTTTCTCTTCCTTCTTTTTGTGTATTCTTAGCTGTTTTTTTTTTTTTTTTTTTTTTTTTTTTTTTTTTTGTGTTTTCACAAAGGTGGGCTTCATCCAACCACTACACCCCCACCCGCAAACTCTTTCTTTTTCTTTAAATTATTGAAATTATTATACTTACACATGACGACAAAGTCATCCCTTGTTTAAAAAAATTATAATTGGCATAAAATTTTCAAAATTGAATAATTTTTTTTAATTTAAATGAATTGTGCATATGAAAATTATTTATATATTTATAATATCAAGTTAATAGAAGAAAACACTTCATTAATTAAAAATATAACTTTCAAACATGTTTTTTGTTTTACTTATTCTAAATTTTTTTATTTATTAACTCAACCAAACATGTTTTTTTGTTTTTTTAGAACAAAAACTGTTTTCAGAATTCAATTTTCAAACACAAGTTTTTTTTTTCTGAAAATACAAAAAATTGTTTTCCAAAACAGTTTTCAAAAGCAGCAACCAAATAGGCCCATAACTTTTTTTTTTTTATAAAAAAAATTATTAGGATTTTTTAGAGATTAAGGACCTATTTGACAATTATTTTTGAAAACAAGTTTCTGTTCTCTAAAACAAAAAATTAGGAAAACAAATTTGATAACCAAAAATTATTTTTTATACTTTTATATTCTTTTAGTAATATCAATTGTTTTTCATTGTTTTTACTTGTTTTCTAAGAATTATTTTAAAAAATAATTATATAAATATATAAAATGATTAAAAATAAAGTATTAAACATAAAATTATTTTTAAAACATATTTAAAAAAAAATTAAAAAAAAATAAGTTAAAAGATTTAGGTTTTTAAACATATTTTTGTTTTATAAAATATTAAAAAAATAATTTTCAAAAATAATTTTTCATAACTTTATTCGAAAACAGTTAGCAAATCGGCCGAAAGAAGAAAGAAAATTTCATAGTGTGTATTAAAATTTAAGAGTCTTTTCATCTTTTCAACTATGTATAGACAAATTAATGGACTCATAATTTCTCTTTTATTTTTTCTTACAGAAGTAGTAACGTGGCATTTAAACTCAAACTTAATCAAGAGGGGCCCCATATGCAGGCCCACCAATATTTTTTTTTTTTTTTAACTGAAACCTAATTTTGGATTTAAAATTTAAATTAGCTTGCATCTAATCAATCCTTTAAACCAAACAAAATTAAACCAACTTTAAACAAAATTGGTTTGGTTTAAATTTCTCATCATTAAAAGGTTTATTCGTTTGGATTCAAACATAAATGGACTATGTCAATTTAACTAATTTTTCTTCTAAAAATCAATGGAGCCATACATTTTTGCATCCTTATCTTCAAATGTTTTCTTTTTTTCTTGATTTAAATCATATTGTAGACCTCCATATGGGGCTTGTTTTTTTCATTTGCTGCAGGTCACACTTCTTGCCAAGTGGAGGGCTCTTAAAGAGCCAGATGCTGCTTCCTGGTTGGGTGGTCAATGAATCAGGTAGTGGGTTGGAAATGCAATGGGGTGGAGACACCTGTTGGAGGATATTCAGAAGAGTTTTTGGGTTGTTAGAGTGGAGTTTGGTGATTTTTTTGGAAGTGTGAGGGGGACCCCCCTCTCTTACCATGAATCTCGGCCAGATGGGACGGGCAGCCAGGAATCTGAGGGCTTGATGGCGGCTGCAGCAAGGAGAGTGGTTGGGCAAGCCATGCTTGTTGACCGGTGAATAGGAGGGCAGAAGAGTGGCTTGCAAAGAAAAGAGGACACCAAAAAGAAAAAAAAAAAGGAAAAAAAAAAAAAAACGGCTAGAAAGGAACAGAGGAGTTTTTCTGAGAGTTTTGAAGGAAAGAATATTGGTTGAACTTGAGTAGGAAGCTAATAACAGAGGAGCGTAGAGTTGCTGGAAAGAGTCCAGGACACGGAGCTGAGAAGAGAGATTCCCAGGTATGACCATTTGTTTTTTTTTCCATATATTTTCCATTTTTTTTTCATACTGTCCAGGTCTGATTCTCAATGATTTTTCATTTTTGTTTGTTGGGTTGTTCTGTTTTGGTGATTACTGATTAAATATTGGAAGAGTTTGTTGTGTTTTATGCCCTATTCTGACGAATATTTTCCATCTTAACTCACTGGATGTTGGACCCATGGATGAAATGATGAAATGGGTCTGATATGCTGGTTAAAGTCTTCATGTTCTTCTTCTTGTTGCTATTCTGTTATCTCCTTGTTTTCTTTTCCTCCCTGAGTGCATACTCAAGGCTCCAAAGTTGGGGGAAAGTTTGGGTTGAAGCGGAACCTGGCATTTGATGGTGTGGTGGTCCGTGGGCAAGATCTTCAGGTCCAAATTGAAGTGCGAGGTGGATTCATCAGAATAAGAGGAGCGCATTTTGTGATGAATGGTAGCCCTTACTATGCAAATGGCTTCAATGCCTACTTGGTTGATGTATTTGGTTCCTGACCCATCTCAGCATGCCAAGGTCTCAGTTGCTTTTCGTGAAGCTTCAAGCCATGGCCTCCTTGTGGCTAGAATCTGAGTTTTCAGTGATGATGAGAACATGCCTTTTCAGTTTTCTCCAGGCTTTCACAGTCAGCAAATACCCAAGGTTGCATACTACTAGACATATTCGTCGGCTAAACGTAGAGGCACATCTTCTGGTGATCTGTCCATTGTGTTTATGTCCATGCTCATGTCTTCACTCTGCATGACCCCTATCTCTATTCTCATGCAAGCGTGTCGTCATCTCATCCCCATGTTTTTTTCCCTTATCCACCATACCCATCGTTCATCTATCCACCTCTCTCTCTCTAGGTCGTCATACCCATTTCCTCACTCAAGCTTGCAGGAATCAAGCATCCTCCACCACACCCATTTTCCTCTCATTCATTCTCCATCCCACTTCCTCACTTACGTGGAGTCTCCTTCACTCCTTCACATACCCATTAAAACCACTCACCGAAGCCTCCATATCCATACAACCCACCAAACCCGCTTCTCTCTCTAAACTTTCACCTACCTGTGGGATCCTCCTTAAAAAATTCTACGTGACTCTCTCTCCCTTGCACACGCAAACGGTCCCCCTTGCGACACGCGACATAGCTCATTCCACCCGGGGAAGAATTCTATCTGGTCGACGTTCCACCTTCTCCGGATATCTCACATCCGGAATTCTGTCCGGCCGACGTTCCACCTTCTCGGAATATCTCACATCCGGAATTCTGTCCGGCCAACGTTCCACCTTCTCCGGATATCTCACATCCGGAATTCTGTCGAGCCGATGTCCAACCTTTTTCGGATATCTCACATCCGAAATTCTGTTCGGCCGACGTTCAACCTTCTCCGGATATCTCACATCCTGAATTCTGTCCGATCGACGTTCAACCTTCTCCGGATATCTCACATCCGAAATTTCTGTCCAGCCGACATCCAACCTTCTCCGGATATCTCACATCCGGAATTCTGTCATGCCGACGTTCCACATTTTCTGGATATTTCACATCCGACGCCTGACGCCGGATGAGAGAGGAGGGTGATTCAACTTCCCCGGTCAGACATGTCCGGATCCTCTGATAGCGCTTACCCAGAGAGCATCCGCAGCTGACAACTCAGATTCCCTGGATAGCTTGGCTCGTCAGACACTCGCGATTCATCGGATCCATTTTCGTCCACAATCTTCTACTCCTCTTGATTTTAATAGGCATGAATGATTTTTTTTCCATAATTCCGGAATAATGGAATCTGTGATATTAATTCATGCAAAATAAATGGGTTTTGGTGGGAGCCCAACATATGTGACTTTATGATTGATTGATTGATTGTTTGCTTTGATTATCATACATGATTGATTTACCCTACTCTCTAACATACATGCGATTATTCCTAAATTGTGCACTAACCCTCTCTATTGATAGCACATGGTGGCTCGTTGCCCAGGTATGTACCCATTTTCCTCTAATCGTTGTCTATGCATGTCTCGACTTTTATGTGTGCATGATCATTCAGGATATTCATTGATTTACTCGTCAATTGCCACATCAGCTTCATTTTATTAGTAGAGACCCGACTTTAGGGACTTAAAGGGGTGCTACGGTCTTTACCGTACCTTCCCGATAAGTAACCTGACCCCTGAACCCAATCCAATTTTTCGCAAATCGTCTTTTCCAAAATAAGGAGTCACACTTAGGGTTTTTCTTTCTTATTTTGTTTACCCTTTTAAAAATAAAACAAAAATAAGTGGCGACTCCAAGTCACTTTCTTAATCAATAAAAATCATTTTTCAAATAAAAATTGAGCTTGCAGTCGAGTGGGAAACGCATGAGCCGAAATACGAGGTCCACACATATACTATTGAAATCATTAATGATTCCTTCAAATCTGCAAGAGGGTGCAATATTGAGACACTCAAAGAATGGGGTGGTAGGGATTCTAGATTGCTTGAATACTTCCATGGTGGCCAATTGGTAACACTCCTGAATCTACATCATAACCCGTTTGAAATGCTTTACATAGCTTGGAATGGAAAAACAAAAAGAAAAAAAAAAGGCTCTTGAATGCTTTTTTCTATTTAATAAGTCAAGCATAGAATATGAAGGCCTTTAATAATGGTAAGGGATGGAGTTAGTCTAGGCTTTGTAAGAAATATTTATTAAAAATGAAATTAAATTGTAGAGAGCTAAAGAGATAGAAGGATATATTGTGTTTATATATACATGAGTATTGATTTGGTGTATATGATAATAGCCAAGAATGTCCCTACAAAGAATTGTTGAAAAAAATTTAAACCGCATAGGATCTCATGAAAGACATTAAAGCATACAATAAAAAAAAATTATAAATTAAGAAAAGTTGACCTTGATTGATCCCATGGAAAACCATTCCTGCGCTCTTTTGGTGTTCAAGAATGCACTCAATTCGTGAAGGAGATAAACCCCAAGTTCAATTGGCTCTTCCCTTTCTACACCCAAAAATCGTGTGTGCTCTGAAGAGTTCGTTCATACAGTACGTTCTCTTCTCAGCCCCAAAGAGAAAACATAACAAAATAGGATAACCACTTGCCTATTTCCCTTATATATATATATATTACATATAACACATACACAGTTTGGACCACTTGACTTAATGGGTCAATCAAGTGAATTAGGGTGAGCCCATAGAAATCAAGCAATAATGTGTCCAGCCCCATCATGGACCACAATGCAAAAATTAAATTAATACTGATTTATGGCATTATCAAATTGATTATGTAAGTCCACACATAAAAATTCCAACAAGAATTCTAGTCTATGATAATTATAACAAATATTGTATAATGATTAAGCCTTGATTTGAGGGATTTCGAAGAATTTTGTTTGGAATGATCTCCATTATTGGGTGTATCAAAATAATGTGTTCCATATATATCTCTATTATCATAATTATCTTTGTTATACCTTGCAAGAGTGGGCGTCCTTGGAGAATACCAATCTTGGATTGTAATGAGAGCAAGTGTTGGTGTGATAGAGACTTGGTTAAGACATTGGCAAGCTGATTTTGTGATGAAACATGAGAGACATGAAGGTTATCATTAAAGACTTTATCACATACAAAATGAAAATCGATCTTAATATGTTTCATATGAGAATGGAAAGCACCTAGGTAAGTTGTCCCCATATTATCACAATATTTAGTAGATTGTTGTAGAAGAGAGAAAATAAGTTCCAAGAGTAAAGAATGAATCCATGAAAGTTTAGTAGTAGCATAGGCAACTGCCTAATATTCTGTTTCAATAGATGAATGAGCAATAGAGCATTGCTTCTTAAATGAATTGAATTGTGTCCAAGGAAGACAATGTAAGCGCTAATGTCCTATCTAGACATATAATAGACAAGTACTGTAAGTTGCCAACAACTTGCATGTATTCAATATATAGCATTAAAAAGGTGGGCACTATCATGGAGAGATCAAATTGAGCTAGTGGAAAAAGGAGTATGAACTTCCTTAGCATCAGACATCCTAGTAAAAGAAAGAATATCCTGAATATGGGTTAAATGTTCAAATCAATGTCAATATACCAAATGGATAATAAGAAGATAATTAAGTCTAACTTTGTTACATCATGTCTTATTTTTAAAGGCTCAATCCCAACACTCTCCTATAAGTCAAAGTTACTACTAATTTTAGTATAAACTCATTCTCTCAAGGTTGAAAAACAACACAACATAACAGTCTAGTGAAATCATAACTATCGAATAACCTTACGTCATGACTTACTCTAGGTCTTATCCAATATGTAATCATATACGTTAGTGCACTCACAATGGGAACTCCATCTCAATGGTACTTAAGACCAATCATCCTTCCAATCAATAAATAGTGCACTCTAACCTCAAATAAATTATCTAGGTCCATGAATTGACTGTGAATAAATCATCAACTTGTAAAAAACTTATGATTTAGTTCTTTCGTACAAATCTGAATACATCCAAGTCATTTATAATGCAAGAAATGCACATCTGAATACTCATAAAAATATAATGCATGAATCGAGAAATAAATATGAAACTGAAATATTATTAAATAAATAATAAACTTTAAATTTGTTATACCATGATAGACTTTTAAGGGTTCTATCTTAACATAATGGCATTAAGAGGTTGAAAAAAGAGCAAATGAAAACTCATAAACATACTAAAAATAAAGCAATAAGAGGGGGTTGTTTTATTATTAGGATGTTGCTAGGCATGTTCAACCTTTCCAATCTTTTTTCATCAAGAGGAACTCCTAATCTTCTCACTTCTTCTTGGAATGAGAATGCTAAAGAGCAGGCTTTGATTCCCATTATTTTGAGAAATGTATAAGGTCTCAACGTTATGTATCTTAACCTAGTGCAAGAATAACAACTTCCTAACCCTATGAAAATGATTGAAGGTTACGTTCATCACTACGATTGCCATGAGAAACATTAACAATGTTTGGATTAAAGTGATGCAACAACACCTTCATGAAGGTAAACAAAAAAAAAAAATCTTGCTGTATTGTACTGAGCACACTAACAACTTCTAGTGTACTGATCAGCACATACCTAACACTGGGGGATAAGAGGCTTCTAGTTGTGCCATGTAGGCAAATTCCTGCCGACTCGAACTGTCTGTCCTAGTACTCGACTTGTTGTAGGTTGGCACTATCACAGGCACCATGCTGAAATGTTGGATATCTCTCGTAGTGTGTGAGCATACATTTAGCAGCTTATGCGAGGACCTCCATTGGACTTCAGGACTCAAACTAGTCGGCCTCCATTTGTGCATGGAGTACCTGATCATCCTATATAGATAGAAGGTAGTTCTGCATGCATAAGCATTTTTTATAAGCTTCCCACACAAAGAATGTGCCAATTGTTGAAACAACAGTGATTCCTTCAAACTTGCCTCAACTAGGCTACACTCTCCCCCTATGCATTTGCAACAAACATTAGCCAAGGCCTAAAATCTCCTCTGGTACTCAAGTCAGACAGGAAAAGAGAAATGGGAATGAAGAACGCCCTTTTACCATTTTATAATGAGTCTGTAATGGCCACCACTTAGAATAACATTGACCATCCCTATTTATGTAGGGAATGACCAACCCAAAGGTCGCCTCAAATGGGCCCGCACATCCATTAATACCATGACCCGGTCCAAGTGGGCGGACCCATAGGCCAACCCACAAAGTAGCCCAACCCAGGATGATGGTAGCCATATATCAGTGGAAAGCTCCAATCACATTTAGTTACATAATTATTAAAATTAATTGTTGATTAGATTCTTTCCCACCTTCTCTACTCAAATCCTTTGGAGTTCACCCAAAAAAAAGAAAAAAGGTAAATTCTAATGCCTCCAAATTTTGAGTCATGTTCATGTGAATAAATGAGGAAAAAAAATAGAAAAATAGTGGTAATTTCCCAAAAGTGCATTTGAAAAGAAACAAAGATAATTGAGTAGCATGCAGACATCCCGGGGAATTCAAATTTTATCTTGAGTGGTAAAAAGTAGTGTCCAGTAGCAACCATGGTACGAAAGGTATATAAGCTTTTTGCTCACTCAATTCAGGTGCCTATCAAAAGTATGTTGAAAGACTCATGCCTTCCTATACAAACAAGCCATTCCTCTTCTGAATTTTTCATACACAGATTCTTTTCACTTTCAGAAGACAAATGTAATACTTCCACAACATTTATTCCTTTATGTAGTAAAAGAGCAAATTATCGTCTGATTTGCTCTTACTACTACAAACATATATAACTATTATTAATCTTTCTTACTTTTTCCTTTTTTTTTTTTTTCAGAATTTGCAGCAAGAAAGCATAGAAATTTCAAAGAGCTCGTGTGATGCTGCCATTGAAGCACTGCAGAGGCCTCTAAGGTACCTTATATAAGTTGTGACTTTTTGGTATCAAGGTTATGTATATCAGCAGTTTCTGTAGTTTTTGTAGAGGCTCAAGATTTAGAAAAAAATAGAATGTCCTCATAATTAAATGACGTGCTTAATTAATGTATGTTTGTTTACTAAGAAACTAATGAAATTAATGAAAATTTCAGAGATAAGAAGGACCCGGTTGACATGGTTACAATCAAAATTGAGAAGTTGATAGTTGAGTTGCAATAGCAAGATGATGATGATGATGATGAGAATGACGATGACTTTGACCCCTTTCACAGGATTAAAGATGGATTTATTCAATGGTTATTTGGTTATATGCATGGGTCAAAATAAACCCCATATTTGCAAATATAACGCACCCCTGAAAAAGCAAAAAAATTGATCTAGTTGAGACAAAAATACCTCTCATTTTTCCCTCTAAGATAACTTTCCATTTCCCTCTATTTTTATAGTAGATTAGGTTTTTATTTTTTTATTTGGTCACCGATTGCTCCTTCTCTTTGTTTTCCTACAAAGAACAAGCTTAAGTTCTCACAATTGTTTCATTTATTGGTCACAAAAAAAAAATGAAAAAAAAAAATGTGAGCAACCAACACTTACTTTTTTATATTATCATTTTTATTCCTAAAAATTTAAAATCTTACTTCACCATTGTACATAAAAAAACAAAGACTCCATTGAGTTATGAAAAAGTGAAACGTTCGTTCAAAAGAAGTTAAAAAGATGTATCCATATAGCAAGGTCAAATGATGGTAAGCAATAACTCACATGCATGAAAAATTATTATGGTCTTAGTATTGTTCATATGATTAATACCCATTGTAGTTATATATTATTTCTCTGGATCTTTGATTTATGGGAAGTGTTGCATTGCTGCATTGAACAACAAATTTTACTATTTGTTAAGTTTAACTTAACATAAGTTGAGTTTATGTGTTGTTATTCAAAGCAAAAGTCTATTTTTATATAACTATACTGAAAATTGAGATTGAATTGTTGATATATTATTATGTAGTGAGTTATTTAATAAAAATAAAAATAAAAATATATGTTTTAAGATTTATTACATAGTCTATAGTTAAAACTTAATAAAAGTATATCATATGTTACACTATTTCATACCTAACATGATAGTTTGAAATATTTATTTTTGCAATCATTGATGAAGTAGGAATAATGCTTTTGTATAAAGAGAATTGGGTACAAGATGAGAACACATACCACTTTAAAGGAAGTGAAGGTAAAGACATTAAGTGAAGAATAATATATCATATCATGAATTAATGAGAGTTGTATATTGCATTTTTCAACTAGACCCAGTTGAGTTGTGTATCACATTCCAGAAGACATCCGTTGTAGAATTATGCTACCACCAAAAAGTTGGAAACCAGCAGGAAAACCAAGAAATGAGAGAATTCGCTCAAGTGGAGAAGTTAAGAGCACACAATGTTGTGGTAGATATGGTGATGATGGGCATAATCAAAAAACATGCAAACGATCAATCACATTACATCTTAGAGATGAACATAGTTATGTCAATATTGTCGAGAACTATATCAGCATCTAATAATTCTTCTTACAACCAGTTCATCAATCACTTTAATAATGTTACCATATAATTTGTTTTTTTGGGATGTTTTAACTGTGTATCTACATTTTTATTTTTATTTTTATTTTTTGTATAGGGTCATGAAGGAATTTGTGATGTATAGCAATTCTTTTGAATGATGGATTAAAATTTTAACTTAATGTTTTAGTTTTATCATTTAAATTAATTGGATAAGTTTAATTATGGTTAAGTTGATAGTTATTGTATTAAGATAAACTTAACTATTGTTGAGTTGTATTAACAAAGAACTTAATCACAATTAAATTTACAGTAAGAATTTTCACCTAAACTTAACAATAGTTAAGTTGTATTAATAAAGAACTTAACCACAGTTAAATTCACAATTAGAATTTTTATTCGAATTTAACAGTAGTTGAATTGCATTAATAAAGAACTTAACCACATTTAAGTTCACAGTCATAATTTTTACTTTTTCCATTTGCAATTGGGATTTTTACTTTTTCACCACCATTTTTAACCTTTTTCTTTTATCTCTTCAATGAACTCATTTTTTTCATTGTGCTTGAAGATACAATATGAGATAACTTGACAAAAAGATGAGAGGATAAGAGGATAGATAGAGGATAAAATGAGATGAGATAATTTTTCTAGGGATTGGGAATGAAACAAAGGATGAGATGATAGACAAGAAATTTTCTAGGGCTTTTGAAGGAAAAATGAACTTTCTGTTTTGTGCACCAAAGGAAGAGAATGAAATAAAAGAAGATGGTGAAAGATGAAGAGTCATTTTGTAAATGAAGCAGAAAAGAAGATGAGTTTTTCATTATGTGCACCAAAAAAAGAGAATGAAGCAAAAGAACATGATGAGAAATTTTTTGAGGTTTCTTAAGGAAAAGATGAGTCGTTTTATAAAAGGTTAAATAAAGCAAAAGATGAGAAGTTGTGAGTATTAAAGGGAAATAAAAGGAAAGGTATTTTTGTCTCAATTAATATATATATATATATATATATATATATATATATATATATATATATATATATATATATATATATATATATATTATATATATATATTATATATATATATATATATATATATTATTTTTATTTATTTATTTTTTATTTTTTATTTTTTTTATTTTTTTTTTGCTTTGGGTTAGATTTACAAATATTAGGGTTATTTTGACCCATTTAACCAAATAACCCTTTATTCAATTCAAGATCCACCGGTTCAAGTATATTATTGAATACTTGATTCTAATCTCTTCTTATAGTAAAAGACCCAGTGTATGCTAGAAGTAATGAATCAATATGATTGAAAAAAAGCTAATTGATTGAAAATAAAGTCTAGGAGAATCCTTCTCCCCTTTTTCCCTTTTCTTTTTCCTTCAAATAATTTGAGTAAATTTGTTCTTATGGATATGGAAATTGGGATGATTTTGCAGCGAGGATCCAGATAAATATAAAAAACATGCAAAAGGCCAGCACCCCAAGGTATGATTTCCTATTGGAACATTGCCTTGAACCCAGTTTGACATCATTTTGTCTGGAACTTAAGCTAATGGATGGAACGATTTCTTGTGCTGTAGTTTCTGGTGTTTGCATGCTCGGACTCTCGAGTTTGCCCGTCTCATGTCCTCAACTTCAAGCCATGAGAAGCCTTCATGGTCAGGAACATTGCTAACATGGTTCCTGCATTTAACCACGTTGATTTCCCATTTTGCAAATGATCAGCTATCTTTTGCGGAAAGCCATGACATTCCCATTAGCCTAATAGCAGTCTTGCATTCTATATGTTTTTGTGTGCTTCATAGGTGAGATACTCAGGAGTTGGTGCAGCCATTGAATATGCAGTCTCACATCTTTTAAGGTGAACACACATTTGAGCAGAGACTTCATTGATGACTGGGTCAAAATCGGTTTACCCGCCAAGGCCAAGGTGAAATCAGAGTGGGGAGACAAATCATTTGAGCAGCATTGTCAATACTGTGAAAAGGTAAGCTGCTATTCATCCGCACTATCTCCTTTGAAAGGAATGTAACCACACTATTCAATAATTTTTATGCAGGAGTCAGTGGATTCATCGCTGGTAAACCTGCTAAGTGATCCATATGCACGAGCAGCTGTGGCTGAAAGGGATCTGAAATTGGTGGGTGGTTACTACAATTTCGTCCATGGAACTTTTGGGCTTTGGGAGGTTGATGTTGATATTGATATTGTGTGTGTAAATATAAATAAGTGGCAAAAAAAATAAGACACAGCAGATAAAATACTTGCTCTCTGTGCTGGTTTCCACTCATTGTATGCAGTCAGAATTAATAAATCTGTGACACAATGAATTTCCTTTTCATTTTCCTTTTCCTTTTCTGGTGTTTTCTTTCACTTTCTTGGTGGAATAAAAGGGATCCTTAAGATACTGTCAAGTGTAATAGTTTTAACATGATTGTTTAACGAAAGAACCAAACAGGAGCAAGTAAACAATTCAATAACTTCACAGGACTACCAACTTTAAATCAATTTTTTATTTTTCTTTCACTTTTTATTTTCTTCTATTTTTTTCTCTTCCATTTTCCCTCAAATTTGTTTTGGGAACCAAATATAACCCAACTCTACAGAAAAAATAAGAAACTGCACTCTAACTACCAGTATGAGTTAATGGACTTGGTGGATCTGCAGGCATCCAATCCTTTGGCACTACTGGATACAGCAATCAAGGTCCCCTCCCCATGCTTTTGCATATTTATGAATTATGGGCAAGTTGCCTCAAGCCATGCACTCCTTGGTTCCCCCAACCTCATCATATCCTTCAAAAAAGAAATCATCATTGACCCAAAAGTCAATTCATTGGGTAATAATGGGCAAAGTCTCACAAAGAATATGACTTTGAATCAATGAGCTATGAATTTGATTCAAAAACTTAAACTATCGGATGATCGGAAGTCAAGGATACATAACCCTAATCCTTTGGAACTAATACAACATGGTAATAATTATTAGTCTTATCTTCTAATATCTTAATTAAGAGTATTTGGTTATTGAGTTACATATATACATTGCATTTCCATGTCAAGCTATTTCAACATGATTGTCACTGGAGAGGTCCCAAATTTGTGTCACAAGGCAGCAAAACAGCTTTTCCTTTTCTTCTCTAACTTTCTAAATGCCAATGATTTGCTGTAGAAAGGGGCAGAGAGACTCAGGAAAGATGGAAGTGGGAGAGGAGAAAAGCACATCTCTTTAATTTACAAGACAACTGTACAAGGGGCATGGGGAAGCATTTGGAGGCAACAAAGGGCTACTTTCCAAAATAATTGTCAATGGGGCTAGAAGACAACGGCAATGGCTCAAAGCCCATTGCCTTGGACCATTTCAAGGCAGCCCATCATGGCCCTGTAAAAACCTTTTGTTTTCATGCTACCTGAAAGAAAAATTTAAGGACAGTACTCAATTAAGATTCCCTCCAAATGTCTACTGATTTTTATTTTATTTTTTATTTTTTGCTTCGTTTGGGTGGCATACATTTACACAAAGATAGAAACTACTTGTTGATGAGATTCTTTCCCATAATCTCCACTCAATAGTTTTGTGGAATTCACCTGACTGTATCACCCATCACTTCATAAAACTTTAAAGAAAAAAAAGAATGGTAATTGGCTAATTCCTCCAGTGGTTGTGGTTGACTTGTGTATCAGTAAATGAACGAAAGAAAAAAAAACATGGATGGAATGTGACTGCTAAGAATGATTGCCAAGACCTTTATGCATACAATTCAACTATGCAATGATCATCTGACACCCACTAAGACCTAAGAATTCAGTTCCCAAAAGTGAATTTCAAAAAAAAAAAAAAGAGAGGGAGAAAAAAAAGAAAAAAGAAATGGTAATTGAGAAGCTTAGAGGCATCCTAGGGAATTCAATTTTTATTTGGAGTGGAAAAAGGTTTACTGCCCAGTAGCCTCCATAGAAAGAAAAGGTCTAAGCCTTTTTCCCACTCCATTTATGTGTCTGTCAAATTACAAGACAAAGAATTCATCTTCTGAATTTGTCATCCGCGCAACTTCATGCAAAGAAGAGAGCTAAGCCCTTTTTCACTTTGAGAGAAAAATGGCATACTTCCACAACATTTATTCCATGTGGTGAAACAGCAAATCACCATCTGATTTGCTATACTACTATAAGAGATTTTCAACTTCCTGTCTAGGGTCTGATTTGGTTTGGCCCCATCTAAATTCCAAGTATTTTGAGCATCCAATTTAAACCCATAATATTTTTATCCTTCAATTCACATTATTTTTCCAAAAGCAAAGGAAGATTTTTTTTTTCTTCTTCTTCTTGTTTTTTTTTTCTTTCAATGAGTGATCATGTAACCTTCCAAGAAACTCATCATTTTTCTCATGTGTAGGGTAGCAATCAATACCTTCATGCCAAACAGAAAAGGACCAGCTCAAGACCCCAAGCCATATTCAGAGCATTAGATATATACATGAACCACACTCCATGGGTGTATCCACATTTTAAAGGAAGATTTCTTACTCTACATCCCATTTCATAATCCATGTAATGCATGGATATTTGGTGAATTAATTAACTTAAAATAACTTAATAATTTAATTTAAATTTATTAAATAAATTAAGTATATATTTGATAAAATAACTTAATGATATGATTTAAAGTCAAAAATAACTTTAAGTAATAAATAAAAATAATTAATTTATATTTAAGTCCACCTCTTCATTTTACTTTTTTATCCTCATTTATCCTTACCTCTATAATCTTTTTTGTCACCTTACAATCTACATTGTTACTCAATCTCTTTCAACCTAATTATAATTTATGAAAATAAATATGTCAGTTTGATAACTTTAAATAATAAATTTTAAGTCAATAATTTAGGTATAATTTAACTTAAAATAGTAATTAAATAATAAGTATTGAATTTGATCATGATGAAGTTGAAAATTAACATTTTGTACTTAAAGTTCACTGGCAATAATTTGTTCAAGTAGAGACAGATGACAGACCATGTGTTTTAACTTCAGGCCACAAGGCCCCAGGCCCCAATTTACGGCCCCAATTATACATATTCCCTGACCTTTCCTTCTTTAGGTTCTAATCATCTAGAAAATCAGAGAAAACCAATCTACACCCAAGAGAAAGCTGGCATAGCTTGGCATTTTTCCTGTTTACTTTAAACGTGTACCAATGGGATGGGTTTCTATCAGATTTCCAGTATCCATGCACTGCTGCCATCGTCCCTACATGGGTACCCCTTGTTCTTTTCAATGAAATGGCAATGGATTTTGCCCTTTTACTAGTTCGTCAATTTGGACTCAAGTATAAGAATGGTAGAGGGTAAAGGGAGGGGGAAAAACTTTTATTAAAGCCCAAAGCAATGGTTACAAGCCATCCCAAACAAAATCAAGAACATGACCATCAAGAAATTGCATTAAACTGGGAGCATTTAGATCTAAATCACCAGTAGAAAACCAAAGAGAGCTCTCATAATCCTCAGTGCCCATTTCCATATCTTGTGTGTTAGCCAACATGGTCATGCTTCTGGGGAGATCTTCCCTCACTTCCGGGCCAGTTTCTCCATTTTTGTCTTCTGAGGGTGGTTTAGAATCTGGGTTTAATGGCATACTGTGAGCCTCCTTAGCTTCAATGGATTGTGCCTGTGAGGAACCTTCACTTTTACTTTTGTGCTTCTTGATTCCGAGCTTTTTGCTCAAATGAGTGTTCCAATGGTTCTTCACTTGGTTATCAGTCCTTCCCGGCACACGCCCAGCAATCAAAGACCACCTAAAAAACATTCATTAATTCACAAATCCAATGAATAATTACATTAACTTCCAATCATATATAGAAAAATTTATTGTGATTAAGAAAAAGGACCTGTTTCCAAGGAGATTATGAAGGCGGATGATGAGGTCGTCTTCTTCCTGAGAGAAATCCCCACGCTTTACACTGGGACTTAGATAATTCATCCACCTTAATCTGCAACTCTTGCCACACCTCTTCAAACCTGTACACACACCCAGGCCTCCACATTATCACACAATAAAAAAAAAAAAAAAGGACCAATTACACAAGCTCATTGATATCATATATTCTCCTTCAACTGACCTGTGACTTTGGCAATGCGATTCCACTTGCCTTTACCATGAACCCTTATGTAATCCATGAGAATTCTGTCTTCCTCCACTGTCCACAGACCCTTCCTGTACCCATTTGCTCCCTCCATTGTTGCAGCAGAGAAGTAGGTTTTTTAAGGTTTATTATTGGAGTTGGGCATTGGGAGACTGTCGAAGTGGAGTTTATATAGGTATGAATACTTGAGTACCTCAGTTTGCATTGATTCACTCCTCTCTCCTCTCTCCTCTCTCCTCTCTCCTACTGCCTTTGAAGGGAGGTAAGTGAGAAATCTCATCACGTTATTCACAAATTTGGCCCTTGTCGCGGACGGTTGTATAAGGTCTGGGCCTTTTCATGGTCAGGCCACCACACACTTGTATTTAATTCACTGACTCATCAACAGAAGAAGTTAAGTTTTGCCAGATTTTATTTGAAACCAAATAAAATTTATTTATTAGAAAAAGGAAATCCTACTTAGATAAATTACCCATGTACAAACTCCAAGAAATTATAGGATTTAGTATGACTGTATTAGAGAATTCAATGTTCAAATTTTCTTTCATAACATCATGTGATAACCTATTCTCATCTAGCTCCACACACTTGATTTACTATACCTGTAAAACACATATTCTTTTCTGTCTCAAATCACCCATTCTCCCTATTTAACTATTGTAATTTTTGGAGGTATTGAAATTTAACTTCCAATGAAATACCATAGGAGGATATCATATCATCTGAACTTATATTACACTATGATTATAACCTTAACTTTAGGCGATTGACTATAATATAATGATCGATGTATCAAGAGTTTGAAAGAGGAGTGAAGTGCAATCGAAGGTGAAGGATTGGAGAGAGTGAGTGCTAATGGGATCACGAGGAAAATTGTAGGAAACCAAGGATTTGTTTCTTTTTTTGCTAGAGAGAAATGAAGTCTCACAATAATAATTCTATGATAACATTGAAGTCTCTAAAGATGATATTGAAAAACTATATGTTGAATTGTTTGAGTGAAGTATTTAATTTTTTGTTAATGATGTGGAGAGAATTGATTTATAGGAGCTAATTAACTAAGGTTTTAAGTATCAACTAGGTGAAATCAATTGTTAATTTGTTGAGTCCTATTATCATTGGCCCAATTTTGTAAATGACTCGAGGAGATAATTCCAAGAATATTATTACCTTGAATATCTTCACAATCATTCGCATGGTACATAAAATAATTCAAGAACTATTACAGTGAATACATCTATGATCATATACATTATTATTAATCATGAACTCTGAAAAGTCAACCTTAAATTAAGTCATTGTAGGTTGTTTCTTTAAACACCAAAAAATACAATCGGCTCCTAGAAAGACGCAAAGGCCTTTAGTATTTCATTTGTTATTACACAACTAGTCCAATCCGCATCACAAAGCCTTAAAAAAAAAAAAAAAAAAAAAAAAAAAAAAAAAAAAAAAAAAAGAGGACTTTTGGGAAGAAACACACCAAAATTTGAATGGCGCCCTTAAAATACTGCAAATGTGTTTAAACAAATAATGATCCAAAGTTAGATTGTTAGACTATCCGCATCACAAAGCCTAAAAAAAAAAAAAGAGAGGACTTTTGGGAAGAAACACACACCAAAATTTGAATGGCGCCCTTAAAATATTGCAAATGTGTTTAAACAAATAATGATCCAAAGTTAGATTGTTAGACTATTGGTACCCTTGGTTAACCACATGAATGAAGTCTAGCCAAGTAAGAATTAAATATTGAAGAGTACCAACCATTCATTCCAAGTAGTTGGTTTTTCTTTAATTGCCATTAGTGTGGCAATAGAGGAGCTTTCAAGCATTTTTGTTCTTGTGAGGGGGTCTTGAGAAAGGAAGAGACCATTAGGGATAGGAATGGCGACAAGGCGGGTTCGGGACGGGTCACCCCCATCCCGTTTAAAAAATTGAACGGGACGGGGCAAGTATGGGAATTTCCGCCCCGCCTTGCCCCGTTTAGCCTTTTTTTAAAAAAAATTACTTTTAAATTTTTTAATTAGATTAAAATAAATATATTTTATAAATAATAAAATTATTATATTTTTTATAACTTTTTTTATTATTATCTATATACTAAAAATAGTAAAATTAAATTTTAAATTAAATTAATTTTAAATTTTAAATTTAATTTAATTTTAAAATTAATTTTATATGTAAATAGGGCGGGACGGGACGGGACGAGATGGGGCAATACCCGAACCCATCCTGAGTTTAAAAAAAAAAAACCATACCCGTCCTAAACCCGTTTATTAAATTTAAACCCCGTCCCATTCTTAATGGGACGGGTACCCAAAAAAATCAGCCTCGTTGTCATCCCTAACTAGGGAAGCATTTATCTTCACTCCAAGAAAATAGTGCAAGAGACCAAGATCTTTAATTATGGATTTATGGCTAAATTTCTCGGTTACAATTTTGATGTTATTTATCTCCCAAAACAAGGGCATCATCCACATAAATGAGGAGTGTAATGATGTTGTTGGTGCAATATACAAAAAGAAAGGAGTTAATCTTGTTGCAATATAAACCAAGATGAAGTAAATATTATGAGAGACAATCAAATCAAGCATAAGGTTTTTCTTTTTTCTTTTTTCTTTTTTCTTTTTTTTTCTTTTTTTGTTAAGATAGAACCCTTTAAAGCATGACATAATGTAATAACAAATGGATTTCATTAGTATTTATACTATGATTTTGGTTTTCCATTCACTATCCTATTTATACATTATGTATGTTGCATATTTAAGCTTGCATCACTTACAATGTCTATGGCTTAGGTGTATTAAGGATCGGACAAAAGATTCAAAATATGAATTCCTTATAAGTTGATGAGATGTTCATAGTTAGTTCATGGATTTAGGCAATCCATTTGAAGTTATAGTGCATCACCTCCTAATTAAAGGAATGAGGTGTCTAAGTCATTAGAATGATTTTTTTTTTTTTTATGTTAAGTACAATAATATGTGATTATACACTAGACATGACCTATAGTGAGTCATGAAATTTACTATCGAATAGTCATGACTTCATTGAGTTATTATGCTATTTAACTCTCAACTTTGAAAGGATATTGAATAAATATTGAGGTTTTCAATGGATTTAACCTACAAATGAGACCTTAAGGTTGTCATCTATTCTTTATTAATTGGGTTACTGTTGATTAAGGTAGATGACAATAAGTATTCCCAAAATATGCACCATGATATCTCATAAGTTTGAAATAATGTGTCATCTTGGGTGATTTTAAGGATGTATGATCATAAAATATATGCTCTCAGTAATTCATTACATGGAATTTGATATGACTTCGAAGAATTAGAATTGTCAATTGATCACATAATAGGAATATCTAAAACTCAAGGATGATAGAAATAATCTTTAAAGGTTGATAGCATCCATCCCCTTAAATTATAGATACTAGTCCATAGGAAGCTTGTATGCAATCATTAGCAAGTCATGGACCCAATCTTTATATCTTAATTTAATATTAGAGAATATTGAAGTGTAGTCGACTCTTTATAATGGGATGTTAAGTCAATTTTATAATTTGATTCTGAAAAAACCAGTATTTTCCAATAAATCTCAATAGTCCTTATTTGAACTCATATTCTTTGGTGGCATATTATTGTAGGGGTATCTAGGTTCTTTATTCATATATGTGTGTATAAGGGCATTTTCGTAAATATACAAGATTACATAAAAGCTTATGAATGATTTTTTTTTATGAAGTTAATTAATTAATTATGACCTAATAAGCTAAATTAAGTGACTCAAGCCCAAAATAGGCTCAAGTCACTTAAACCCACAAATAAGTCTATACAAACTCCTTAGGGGTTTAGGATTAAACACTTCAACTATTCCGTCTTCTAGAAAAAGAGTCCTAGCTTCCATCCCTATAAAAAGAGAATATTATCATTCTCTAATGCCAAGATCCAATTAGAAAGAGCCATCGGGCTAAAGATTGTAAGGATTTCAAAATCCACATCATCCACTTCATTGATTGAAATTGATATGAGAATATTCAAATTAAAGGAAATGTTTCTTAGCACCTAGATCTAAGATTCTTTGTTGGAATGCTTCCTTTGCTTAGATCTAGTATCTCTAAGATTGTAGATGCATATGTCCTGACGATGGAGCAAGACTTGATCAATAAACCCAAATGATTGCTCCATATATTCAATCTTTATAAGATAACTAGGCAAAAAATGCATGCATTCTTTATGTCTAGTTGGCCATACTCTACTTGAGGAGAGAAAGAGTTATTATAGATCAAATAATGGTTGGTTAATTAGGTTTTATCGTAGTCAATTCCAGAGACTTGAGTAAAGCCCTCTGCTTCCATCGTTTTTGTATTTAATATAATAGACTCATTTTGATTCGACTAGCGGTGAGAAAGACATCAACCCAAAGGGATAAAGATAAATTAGTAAGAATAAACATGGTTAATCATATTTCAATGCTATATTAATGTTTTCATTCAGCTATTCATTCCATTCATAGAGTCATAGGACAAGAAATATGCATTTAGATTCCTAACGATCAAAGTAGATGAGGTTAATTAAAAGCCTATCAGGTTAATCGTTAGTCATAAGACATCTGTGTCATTATCTCTTACCCATCAATGTGGGTTCTTTCAACCCACCAAAGTGGACAGTAGCCATTAATAACGGGTGATCATCTGCCAAGCCTCCCCAAACTCACAGACGTCCTTTTCCATACAACAGCGTCTTTCTTCTATGATTCTATCTAGTGAGGGTGTCTTACAACCATAACGTCAAAATAGAGAAGTCCTTTCACCTTTGCATTGTCTCTTTCAAAATTCAGACTCCGTTTTAGAGGATGGTGTCCTTCACTTTCGGAAAGAGCACACATAAATATGAAAAGAAAATCGTGGGAGCCTTATACAGATCTCGATGAAAGGTAACGCCCCCACATGGGCGTGGTTGGATGGGGGACAGAGGCGGAGGTCATGGGCACTTCACTTGTGAGTCAGTTTCTACTCTTCTGAACCCCTGATAGACTCTACTCGACGCTAAAAAATTTGTCTCAAAGTCACTAACTCCATGAGAGTGAGTTCATTTTTACCTACACGTGATGTAAAAGCCTTGGGTAATGAGAAAGCCAATCAGAAATCTCGGCCTTGAATTTGACGGTGGTTTTGTTTGTCTTTATACCCAATTTTTTATTGCTTTGTTCCTTCCGAGACCCACAAGGCACGACAGGGCTGGCCCGTGAGTAGAAACAAGCTCACAAATAGACGTGGCCAGCTTTGCAAACACAGCAAAAACACAAGTAATTAATGTGGCCCGAAAACCCAATTTCACTAATAAATGTGGGGTGGACTCATTCAATTCAATGCTGATTGCCAGCTTCTGCTTCTGCTTCTGCGTCTGCATCTTCCTGTGTGGACGTGAATGGATCACCGCCTCTGCCGGGTCAAACGCAACAAGTCACACTCAGGCTGCATTACAATTTATGGGCGAGTGGTCATGTAGCAGTAGGCAGAGGGTGTGAGCTTAGGCTCATCAAGAGAGGACAGATGGGCACCCAGTTAGGCACATGGATTGAAAAATCGGTTTTTATCGAAGATATTTTGTCGAATATATCGGATGACCGAAAGGATGTTGAGTACCGATTATAAAAAAGATATTGAACATCGATTATCCAGATAAATATTGAAAAAATATAAGAAAAACATCGCGAACAAGAGAAATATTGAAAAAATATCAGGAAAATCGCGGATGATAAATTGTCGGAGACAAATATATTGATATATCACAAATATCTCTAGGAAATATGGAGATTTTTTTGAAAGCTTTTTTTAAAAATATTTATCCTTTTTTATTTTTTAATTATTCATTTTTAATTCATTTTTTATTTTAAATCTATATTATCATTTTATTTTTAACTACTTTTTATATTTATTCCACTAACGTTATTTTAAAAAATTACTATCGCTTCATTCTTTTTTATCCATTTAATTTTATTTAATTTTAAATGTTTTTATTTTAAAATATTAAAAATATAATTTTACTAAAAAATTATTACATTATAAAAAAATTAATGAATTCCTAATATTCTATAAATTAAAATTAATTTGATAAGATAAATTAGTAATAATTTTAATTATTAAAATAAATTAATATTAATAGAAAAATTGTCACTTATAATAAATTTTTAGAAATCAAATCTCAAATAAAATATTTTATATAAATCAATTTAATTTTTTTATTTAAAATGTAATCAAATATGTTTTAATAAAAATAGTCTAATTTTTAAAATAAATGATATAATTATATTAAAATAATTTATGTTATTTTTTTTATTAAAAAATTGATAAATATTATATGTACTATTAAAGATAATATTTATCGAATTTTTATAAAAAAAAAAAATAGTATTACTTACTTATTTTATCGTTTATTTTCAATTATTTTTTATGAATTTTGAATAATTTTCACCTCATCCATAATACCCATCATATTTACCGATATTTTAATATTTGTTCAGATTCCATCAAAATTTATTTACATATAAGCAAAATCTGTCATGTTTCCATTGGTTTTTGGGTAAACCCCACTTTGTCAAATTCCAGGGGCTGCATTTGACTTGGGGAAAAATCTGGGTTTTTTTTTTATGTGATGGATAGATTTCTTTTATAAAAAAGAATTAAGTTTGCATATAAAATTTTTAAAGTAAAGAGTCAACTCATTTTTTTAAAAATGAATTTGATATAAAAATGAATTCTTTTAGTAAAAATCGATTAATTAATTAAAAAAAAATCATCTCAATTTTATAAATTCAATCTCTCATATTTGAAATTGAAAAAAAAAACTCATTTTTAATGTAAATGTCATTCAATATGTCAATTATTTATATTATTTTTATGAAAATAATAATAAGAGTATTTTTATCAAAAATTAAGTATATTTTTTATTAAAAAAAATAGTGAATGATTAAATTTATAAAATGGGGGTTATTTTATCCATTTTAATCAATTAGTCTTTTTAAAAAATAAGTTTAATACAAAAATTTTCAAGACAAAAATTGACTTCGTTTTTCTTTTAAATATAAGTTTGGTGCAAAGAATGAACCCATTTTATCAAAATATGAATTTAATATAAAAAAAATAAACTCATATTTTGAAAAGAAATTAATACTAGAAAAAACAAGTGACAAATAAATATCATACTTTTATTTTTTTAAAATAATTATTCTTTAATAATTTTTTTAAAATGGACAAAAACAAAACCTAACCTTCATAAAAATAATGCATTTTTTGTTTTAAGTCAAATATATATTATTATTGTTATTATTATTTATAATTTATAAATATATAAAAAATTATATATATAAAACCATGTTTATATATCAAATAATAATGATATTAATATTAATATATAAAACAATATAATAATTTTACAAATTATTGATTCATTCTTGTGATTTTATTTTTATTTTTATAACCGAAGAACCTTCCATAGCCAAATCCTTAGGAATCTCCATAGGGACTCAAACCTCATAGTGCTAACTATCCCATAACAACTAGCACCAAGTAAATTCAGGATCTTCTAACAACCGGTACCGAGTGAATTCAAAATATCATTTGTAGCAGAATTCGAACCCAACACTATATGTGTATCACTTATTAGAATTGTATTTCTCAATGTTTGTCATGACCAACTGATTCATTCTTATAATTATGTCATAAGATTATTGCACTTTTGTTGTTTTTGTAGTCTGAATAATATAATATTAATAATATAAATAATAATATTAATAAGGGTATTAATTAGGGACTAAATTTTAATTGTGACATTGAGAGCTCCCCTTCCCATGGCATTTCAACACCAACCACAAGCATATTTCATTAAGCTCAATATTTCACTAGCCAACTTTTTTGTGAAGATTGAGACTAGGCTCTCGTCAAACAAATTATAAATTTAATGACTTAAAAAGATGAATTAACTTAAAATCTATTACTTAATTATTACTTTAAGGTGATGTTTGTTTTTTAGCTAGATAAAATAAATAAAAAAGTCAAAATATTTTATTTTTTCTATTCAACTAAAATCAATCTATTCTTATCGAACAATATAACTAAAATAAACTTGTTATCAATAGATTGTGTTTAATTATGTTAATTGATGTTTTTAATTTTTTTAGCTACTTTTAGCTTAATAAAAAAATTAAATATTTTTATTTTTTTCTATTCTATTCTTTTAAGTTCAAGTTGAGATTAACATGGTCGGGTTACACTCAAGTTGATTAGTTGATTAGGTTGATCAAGTTGGATAATTTAAAATCCATTTATAATATTTTTATTTTTTAAAAAAAAATTATGTATTTATATAAAATTTTAAAAAAGTAAATAGAACAAAACTTCAATATAGCAACAAAAAAAAATAAAAATAAATTTATGTATCTTTCTAAAATAATCTAGAAGTATATGAATATGATATAATATGATATTTTTTCTTAAAAATCTAAAAAGAAAATAAATATTATTATATAAAATAATATACATTATAAATATTATAAAAACATTAAATTAGATTGGCTCTTGTTGCTCAAACCTAAGCTCAAGTTCAACCTAAATTGTGTTTGGATTGAAAAAAAACTTAACCCAAACTCAATTTGAGTATTGAAAATTATTATCTAAATCCATCCAAACATCCGGGTTTGGATTGGAACAAATCAATTTCTTAAGTTGCACCTCACGAGGGGATAAAAAAAAAAAAAAAAGAATTAATTAAGAATTTTAGACACAATAATTTTGAATTAAAAACAAAAATTGACTTCTTTTCACTTGTTAATTTAAATTACTTTCAATTTTAACTAATATTATTAATACTAAATATTCTAAATGACTTAAATCAAGAGGACAAATGTTTTTCAATTGAAATCTTGAATTGTTTGAAATCAAAACAACACTCCATTTAAAAGTGTCATTTTATGATAAAAGTCTAAATTTTTAGTATTTTATAATCGGACAAAAATATCTAGGAATAAAGCTTGACTTAAACACATGATATTTGTTATCTCATATTTACTTGTGGTTCAATTGGATGATTTATCAAGAGCTTGGTCAACTATTCGATCAAATGATATTTACCATATATTTACCACGACTTAAAACATTTCTTTGCAAAATTGTGTTCAATTTCATGTGGCAATGCTGCCAAAGATCTCCTCATTAGTTGGGGGAAGAATCCCCGTGAATGGGATTTTTCTTTGACGAACATATAGAGAGAGAATTGGATATGGTTAGGCAATGTGTGATTGGTAAACAAGGATCGGTTTTTTAGCAAGGTACAAAATATATCGTCAAATATTCAATACGATTTGTAGAGTTCCTAGGGTATTTTGTCATGTCATCATCAGCAATAACCCAATGTCCTAAGAGCCCTCCATTTAAAAGATTTACGACTGCTGGGCAAAATAATTAAATATTAAAAATTAAAAATTGTCATATAAAAAGTGTGCTCTATATATAATCAGCCTTCAGATCAATTTTCTTGATGCAGGCATCACAGGATTACACATTCATAGACTGTTGTCTGTCCTATGGAAAAAGACACCACCACAAGGAATAAAACAAAAATGGGCAGGTTTCTAATCAAAAGAAGGCTCAGAACTCTAGGAGTTTTCTCAATTGACACTACAATTGAACGGTGTACCTCAAGAATCACATCCCAAGCAATAAGGAGTCTCTTGCATGGATGGTATCATTCCACCACTACACTTTCTGTATGAGAGAAGTTCATGGAAACCTAATATGAAAAGATCCTGCATAAGTGTTTTCAAAACATTAGGTAACTTGTCTCCTGATACTTTAGGAGACTCTCCTATAGAATCACAAGTGTTCTCAAAAACATTAGGTAAATTGTTGATTGTACTCACTTGATCACTGAATTCTCTGGAGCAGTTTGTCCACCATGATTTTCTGCTGCACCACACTCAAAGACTCGGAATTCATTATAGCATTCGCAACAAGGATGACTGTAGATGGAGATGAAGCATTTACCTGGCATTTGAAACCAAATGATAACATTGATGCTATCAATAAGCATTCTCTCTTCAATCAGGAAAGGTCGAAATAAACATCAAACAAGATTGCAAAAATGCGCAATTTCAACTTTGAGCTCAGCCCCAAAAATGGTATAGAGCTTTAAAGGGATATATATATATATAAAAACTGGGAAAATGGAACTACATCGGCAGTAAAACAATCAAGATACCAATGACACGTTGGGAAAACAGAAATACTTAATTGGACCACAATAAAAAGGCAGGGAGAATTATACCCAAACCCGGCCATTTAAACCAACTGCTATCTCAAAGGAAAGCTTCTTCCCAAGAGCCTCAAGGACTGGACATGTTGGTGAGCTCAGCAGCCTAGAAAATTTTTAAATGAGTGGTCATCACTTCAACTTAAATGAAACCTCAAAATTTATCATTTTGATCTGCAGTACTGTGCATCCAGACAAAGGAATGATTTATCCCTAACATTTATCTTTAAATGAATTAAAGGAGTTGGGCAAAAAGATCTTACATTCGTGATAGGCCTGTTGATGACTCAAACATGAAGCCGTCTTTAAGGGGGCCAAACTCTGCTGCTTTCCCACTGGCTAAGAACAAGATATGAAGTTTTAGAAACTATTAGACCAAATACCCTCCTCATAGTCTAAACAAAGTAGGAAAAAGTAACTCAAAGATGATACCACAAGTGTGAGGTATTTATAATGAAGCCAGAAATCCAAATAAACTAACCATCAGTGCATGAAAGCTCAGGATTCATGCCTGTGTTGGCCTTGACCACTCGAACATAGAGCAAAGTACCCGCCTGCAACATAAAAAGTCCGCCCAATAAAGTACTGCCAAGACATTATTTTTATAGTGGAACATGAACTAAAGGAAAAATAAATAAATGAATCAATGTTGCTGCATGCTTTTTTTATATTAACAAAAGACCTGCATTCTTATATTGCATTAGTTCTAATATTATTCACAGAACTGGCAGGAGGACATAGCACCATTATTTCCTAGTAAGGAGAAAAAAAAAAGGCAAAGAGAAAATGTTGTGTCTGTATGCATATGTGTTGGGGATTGCACTTTGAGTGCCTGTGGATAGACAATGAACAAGTGCTAATCAAATCCATTTGATATCGCTATGCAAACATCATATTGCATTAGCACTGATTCATAAAATGAACATGACTTGAGACTTTAGGACTTTCACCTCAAACTTGGGTATATTTCTCCTTGTTCCTCCTTCAAATGCAAGCACAGGCAGAAATGCCAATGCAGGTCCTTTGATGTCCACAAGAAAATTCTGCAAATGATGGGAACAAAGGTAATCATTTTAGAGTTTGTGAGAGTAAATAAAATATTTAAAATTATTTACTTTTGGTAAGTAAACGATGCTCTAAATAAGATTTTGAAATTATTTATCCAAGGAAAACTAAACATGAATACACAAGTTCAAAATTATGTACCATGGGGATAATTAGAAAAAAAAAACAGCAGAATGTACATGGATATTCTGTAGAAATAACACATGGGACAAAGACATAGCATCTGAAAAATCTTATAACTCATTCTCCTTTTGAGAAAAAAAATAATAATAAATAAATAAATAAAAATAAATCAATTGAAAGAAAAAGGTGATAAAAATCTTACCCAATTTTTATTTTTTTTTTAATCAGAAACAAGCATATGTATTAATTATGAATAAATAAAACATGAGAAGGATGAGAAATCCTCCTCATGAAATACAGGCCTGATAAAAAAAAGCTAAGTAAACATCCTCTATACAAGGGGCTATACAAAATGAACAAAAGCCTATACAGGTGTGACTACTCTTGGCCCTGTAGACCCTACGCTAAGGGGTGCAAATCAACAACCAATTAAGCCAAATTACACTCAAAGGATAGGGTTTAAAAATGTGTGTACAGAATCTTACCCAAATTTTCTTTCATAGAAAAACAATGTTACTTTCCAATATTTTAAGCTCAATGCCTCTAAAGCCATGGGGAAAATGATAAGAATGCATTTGGACTACAATAAGGGATCCTGAAGGATAATCAGAATCCAAAATATATTGGCTAATTTGGTAAGTTAGGTGGAACTCTGCCCCACATTTGCAGATTGAAGTAAACTTCAATTTACAAGTTAAAGATAGAAAGGAGGGAGATTGAAGTTCAATCTTATCAATTGCACAGAAAGCTAATTTTTTCCAAACTAATTGGTTAGGTGCAAAAGATCACTACTGCACAGTATGCTGGTAGTCAATATAGACATGTGAAGTATAGAATTGCAGAAGGGGAGTCAAATTCATAATCTAAAGCAAGGAGAACAATAGTAGAATTCCCTTGGAAGAATAATAATAAATAATAAATGCTAAGTTAAAACTCAAGAGTGAACATCTGATACAAGAATACCAACATAAGGAAATCAACGAATTGATGAGTTTGCCAATATGGGTCACAAGGTTCATGGAGATTAAAATTTGGTTGAAGGGGGTTTCTCAGTTGGCAATGGATTTGATCCTTGAGGATTTTGAGGTGATGTTCTGACTGGGTACTGTGGGTGCATAATAATTTTACTTACCAGAAGTTAATAAAAAAATAATAAAATGAAAAAAAGTGAATCTCATCAACTTTTCCCAATAAGCACCACAATGTCAGCTGAAACACAGGAATATGTCTAATCCTCCATGTCAAAGTGTACCCAGAACCAAAAATTACTGACAAATCAAATCTCAACAAGAAACTACCATTTCTTCATGTGCTCCTCATATAGTATATTTCATTTTTTAGAAAATAATATCAAACACTATCATGTCTACAAAGTAAAGATGCTTATTTATATTGTATTTACAGTGAAAAGGGGGCAAAATAATAGAATGAAAAAAGGTGAATCTCATCCAATTTCCCAATAAGCACCACAATGACAACTGAAACACAAGAATATGTCTAATTCTCTATACCAAACTGTACCAGAACCAAAAATGACTGATAAATCAAATGTCGACAAGAAACTATCATTTGTTCATGTGCTCCTCATATAGTATATTTCATTCTTTAGAATATAATATCAAACACTATCATGTCTACGATGCAAAGATGCTTATTTATATTGCATCTCCAGTGAAAATGGGGCAAAACAAAAAAGAATTCCAGCAATTTGAATAAACAATTAAGCTAAATCAGGTATGAAGTTCCTATACTAACACCAAAAAATTCATTAGTGCAACTGAAACATGAGATTGGAGTACTTCAGAAGTGCTTACATCTGCTTTAGAATCTACCACAATTCCAAGAACAGTATCCTCCACGCATGGCACATACTGTACAAAAGAATAGCCACATAAGGAATGCCGCAAATAATAACTTACAGTGTTGGTAGTTCCTATAGCATAAACTGTCAAGATAGTATTCTGTCATCTTTATCATAATTATCTCATGATAATTGCACCATACTCACCCTCTTTTGGGAGCTTTCCACCCAATATTTATTGGGCTTTGAGAACCTTAGCCTCCCTGCTTTCGTGACAGTAATAGCATCACAATCCTGAAAAAATTAGGGTTGCAATGATGGATACATATATACTCTAATCAATGCAAAAGAGAAAGGGGAAACAGGAAAAAAGAAAAAATGCAACAACAAATAAACCTATTGCAAATCAAATCTCGAGGAGAGGAATTACATTCGGAAAACAAAAACCTAGAAATCACAAGCTAACTAACCATCAAACAACTAAATAGGGCATGGTTGAATGATTATGAACAGATTGAACCTCAAAATTGTTGTTCCTCTACAAACTGGAAGAAGAAACAACCAATCACATCCTCCTTCATTGTGTTAAGACAAGGGTTTTGTGGCACTTTCTATTTCTACTTTTCGGGGTGAACAGGTATTGTCATCTTCAATAAAAGAAACTCTACTAAGTTGGCAAGGGAGGTTTCTGGGGAAAAATTGGAGGGAGTTTCCGAAGGCTGCCCCATTGTGTGATTTTGGCCATATGGAATGAGAGGAATGACATATCTTTTGATAATCAGGAACAGTCTGATCAAGCCAAATAAATGTTGTTTTTGAACTCTCTTCTGTTGTGCTCAAAGAGATCCATGGATATGAATTCCACATCTATTCTAGATCTAGTTGACTGGTTGGATCTAAATAAGGGGTGAGAAGTTTTTTTGTTTCTTTCTTCTTTTTTTTTTTTATCATTTGGCTCCCTTGTATTCATCTTGTGCTCTTTACTGCAGCGCTTTTTTTATTGGTGCTGTTAATATAATTTTGTTTGTGTATCAAAAAATTAAAAAAGAGTAAAAATAAAAAAAATAAAAAATGAGGAACAGATTGAACCCCAATCCTTTTTTTTTTTTCCTATTTGGAGTGGGAAACACAAATTGAGAATTATGCATTCCCAAATATATAAGCTGCCAGGCATTGATGTAAATAAAGTGTCACCAGGCCATTATCAGAGTCGAGTAAGAGGCTGCGCAAAGTAACAAGAATGTCCCTCAAAAACTTTGCAA
Source organism: Vitis riparia (assembly GCF_004353265.1). Taxonomy (NCBI): domain Eukaryota; kingdom Viridiplantae; phylum Streptophyta; class Magnoliopsida; order Vitales; family Vitaceae; genus Vitis; species Vitis riparia. The sequence goes on along the minus strand of NC_048447.1, from coordinate 9,944,936 downwards.
TGTGAAAGAGCGATAATTATCATGTACTACGATTGCATGTTTTACATGATGAATGGAAACATTAAGTGATATGCCAATTTATGCACTTAAACACCCATGATTTCAAGAAATGTCCATCCATCAAATCAACTACTTATTTCCATCACCGAATGATCACGTGCAGAGACCGACATTCAAAGAAAAATAAATAAAAATTAAAGCAAGAACCAAGAAATTACATTCTCAAAAAGGAGCTGTCACAAAAAACAAAGTCCTCACAGCAAACAACAATAAAATCAATGAAATTTGCACTCTTTATAAAACTGTAAAAGGCAAACATTAACAGAAGAACCAGTGTTATCAAAGGCAATCACTTGGGTTGCCTAGGCCATCAAGCTAGGTGAGGCAAATAAAAGTCGCCTCTTGAAGACCTAGGCAAGGTGGCTTCAAAGAGGCAACACCTAGGCAATTGCCTTGGGATAAGGTGCAAGGCATAGAGGTGGTCGCCTTTCACCATGAGTTAAGATTAAATATACTTAAATTATAATTTCTTTCAATTTAACATTGGATTAAATGAAGTATAAGATGGAATATTATATTATTAATCATAGAGAAAATGAGATGGAGAGATATCAATATAGTTTTGATGGAAGTGATGACAATTTTAATTTCAATGACGACTATGATGATGATGCCAAGGCTTCTCTAGGATGTTCATTCTCTTATTTTGTTTTTTATTATGATTTTTAGATGTTTGAAAAATTAGAATATGCATTTAGATAGGATGAATATCTTTAAACAATATGATAATTCTTATGATGTGGAATATAATATTTAACATTTTGAATAATTATTACTATTTTGTTAATTTTATAAGGCATCATGAGAAATGAAAAATTAATAGTGTATAAGTATTGAATAAGTAAATATATGTATATTCTTTATCACCTTACGTCAGGCTATCGCCTTGTTTTTCGCCTTTTGTCCTAAGTTAAAAGGAGTCTTATTACTTTAACATCGCCTTTTGCTTTTAACAACACTGAGAAGAACACATTTAAATGCTGCCTAAAGCACAATAGAACAACCCGATTAAACTTACACACCCCACAAATTCCTAAGGGCCTGTTTGGAAGTAGAAGAAAAATACTTTCATGAACATTCCATTTTCAAGATTAAGAACTACAAAATATTTGCTTTCGGATTGTTTCAATTACCAAAATACTTGCATTCTTTCAATTGTGGAAAACAATAACGTTTTCTGGAACTGACCCATTTGTAAAAGAAGTTTCCAAAAACATATTACTACATGTCTTTTCTTATTATTCTATTTTTCTGCTTTATAAGTGATAACAGCTCTCATTGTCTCTAACATGCAAGCCCAATGGGGAACAGACATCTATCAGCAACTTAAGTCCCACACCTCATGAAATCATTAAATTTTCCCATCCCAGAAACAAGTATCAAGAAAAGAATACGAATTAAATACAACCCAAAATCGATCAATGAAGTTACCAAAATACCATTACTTTAGAAAACGAAAATAACTAAATAAATAAACACTACATTGAAAAAAATCGAAATTAAGAACACAGAAACCCTAGTAACGGACCTGATGGAGGCCGCCTCCAAGCTTGACGGTCTGGTTACCCATTTTTGATAGATCAAGAACCACATCTCCTGGAACCTAATCACAATAGACAAATTCAATTCCCAAGGAAATTGAAAAAACAAAAATAAAAATTAAACCAAATTATAAAAATATAAATAAAATACACAGACAGAGAATTTTTGGGAGCCGAATAAGAAGGAAGCTGAGGAAGAAGGAAACTGAGTTGGAACTCACCACCAACTGGTCGACGAAGCTTGCAGGCTTGTTGTCTTCCATTGTTTCTTTAACAAGGTGGAGACTTGAGAGTGGCCAGAATTGTTTCTTGAACTGCTCCGTAATATATTTCAGTTCGACTTGGGCCTGGGCCGACTTGGGCTATTGTGTGGCCCATACCGGCCCAACTACCCATACGGCCGCTTCTCTTCACTCTTTTGAAACAAAACCCTAAGCCCTTTCTTTCTCCCTCGTGGTTGAAATCTTTGAGTCTTCGATCAGGTACTTCCTCTTCAAAATGTTGGTTTTTAATTTGCTTTTAGCACTTCCTGGTGATTTTCAATTCTTTCTCTGGAGGTCCTTGCTTCTATTAGGAATCGTATCTGCATTACAGACTTCTTTGTTGGTCATTTTCTTACTGGAATTTTTCTCGCTAACCAAACAGGGGTTTAATGATAGCTGACCCATTTTTAATCGGAAAGGACCAATATTTCACAGTCTTACCTTATGCAAGTGCTATAAAGATAGATTTTCCTGTTTGCAGTTTCCATTTCCACACTGATATGTTGCTTTCTGTGCGGTGGAAAAAGGATGGAATTTTGAGGAGTTATCGTTAGCATAAAGCAAAAATATTTAGTGTCGTAATATGTACGGTATGATTAAAGCTTCTGTATTAGATACAGAAGTATAATTTTCTCTTTTTCAATTTTGGTTTATGTCTTCAGTTAATTTTTCCAGGCTACGCAGTTTGAATCAACTCTAGGAAAGCGAAGCTGTGCCTTGCAAATTGTTGAAAATGCTGCTGCATAGACATGATTAAAGGATTGTACTCCGTTGCAGTCGTCTTCATCTCATGAGCTGTGGGTTTTACTAAATTAACGAAACCATGAAGTTTACTGCACTTGTCAAAACTGTTCGTGTTCATCCAACTCTCCCCAAAATAATCGGGCCTTTGCAATCTCGTTTTTTCCAACATGATTTTGTTCCAAGAGAGCCTAATGCCAAGCCCAGGAGGTACAAATATCCGCCCTTCTATGATCCCTATGGCCCTAAGCCTCCACCCTCCGAAAAAGTCGTGGAGCTTGCGGAACGAATTGCAGCCCTAGCCCCTGAAGAACGGCGGCAAATTGGTCCCATGCTGAAAGATAGGCTGAGCCTTCCGAAGACGCAAGTGATTTCAACAGAAGGAATGGAATTGGGTTCCCAGGGAGGGGCAGCCGCAGGAGCCGGAAAGGTTGAGGAAAAGGTGGAGAAAACAGCATTTGATGTGAAATTGGAGAAGTTTGAAGCAGCTGCAAAAATCAAGGTGATCAAGGAAGTGAGGGCTTTTACTAGTCTGGGGTTGAAGGAGGCCAAAGACCTTGTTGAGAAGGTGCCTGTTGTGATCAAACAAGGGATCACTAAAGATGAGGCAAATGACATAATAGAGAAGATAAAGGCTGCTGGAGGAGTTGCAGTGATGGAATAGAGTTCTAGATTCTCTCTTGTTCCTTTTTTTTCTTTCAATTTCAAAATGTTGGTCCTGTTCTCCTAGGTATTTCATTAGGAAGGGTGGGCTTAGGGAATGTCCCATCCTTAAAATTTCGAATTTTTTGTCACATGCAGATGGATGCCCATACCTTGTGGAGATGAAAAAGGAATAATTAAATTTCATTCAAGAATTGCAATCTGGGTTTGTCCTGAATTTTGAACATTTTCTTTGGATTGTTGGTGGTGTCATCAGTAAAACTGATTGGTTTCAGGGATTCCTGTGCTGCTTAAAAATCTTTCCCTTTTTTGGTGTGTGAGAATTCATTTCCATTCAAGTCTTCTATTGTTTTCTTTAAGAAGATATGAGTCATGAAAAATCTGATAATTAGGAATAATTAAATTTTCATTCAAGAATTATAATCTGGGTTTGTCCTGAATTTTGAACATTTTCTTTGGATCGTTGGTGTACTTTGATTCAGTTTGTGTCATCGGTAAAACTGATTGGTTTCAGTGATTGCTGTGCTGCTTAAAAATCCCTTTTTTTGTGTGTGAGAATTCATTTTCATTCAAGTCTTCTATTGTTTTCTTAATAAGGTATGAGTCATATGAAAAATCTCATAATTAGAAAGAAGAAATTAATTCCTACCAGAAATAGAATGATGGGAATGTGCAAAAACAGTTGAATTGGAAAATCAGTAGGCTTGAAATTATCTGCTTGTAAACCAGCCTCCACCCTCTTTCTTGAATTCTGATTTTTTATGTTTGTATACTTGAGTGAATTTATTTCAAGAGGCACCATAAGAGGGAAGAAATTGCTGGAAAGTTACATTGCAGTTCACATGATTCAACCACTTGCTGCTACTATATAGTGAGGCTGCCTATGCTGGTTCTTATTGCCCTTGGAACTGCTATGATTCCAAATGGGTTTGGCCCGGCTCTCATCCATGGAGCAAATAGCATATAGAATTCTGTGAAGCTATTGTGGTTACTCTTGGATTCATTGCAAGGAGAAATGCAAATTTTTCATCTAAGTTCTTCTCACAGGCAATAAAAGAAATAAATGTAGCCATCTAAATTATAGACCACTGCATCTTGTCCCACTCAATGCAATTAACCATGGAGGTTGAGTTTAAAAATTTAAACATCTGGAGTGAGTAGAAACAAACAGGTCACACATGGAGAAACAAACCCAGTCTACAATAGAGTCATCTGCAATGCACTTATAAACAACCTCGACAGAACATCCAATATAGTGCAGTTGGAACTAAGAAGAGGAAGAGGAGCCAACCATTGTGCTTACTTTCTTAAGGAGCCCTTTAATCTCACCCTCCAATTTGGCTCTCATCTCTGGAGAAAGATTGTCCCCTGACTTCTCCAACATTGAGGTCATCATCTCAAGATTCTGCCTAATAAAGAAAAGGGGACGTGCCTCTCCAATTGGAGGCTTTGAACCAGAAGATCTTGCTGAGGTCTTCAATGACTCCACAGGCTGAGAAGCTAGAGCCACCTGCTGATTCCTATCTTGCTCCAAAGCCATAGAAGCAGCTGAGGAATGATTGAGTTGGTAATTGACAAGGGCGGGTCCAAAAGGGCTGCATTTTTCTAAACTCTGAAAGGCCTCTCTGGCATCAGAATATCTTATGAAGACAACCTGGGCACCCGGAGAATCTTTCAACACCTCTGTTTCTGACTCCTTCAGTGGTCCAAACTTGAAAAATGCTTCAACCAGAGCTTCCTTTGAAGGCATGGGGGATCCCTGGGCAAATGTCAAGGTAAGAGTGGTACCAAGAGCTTCTGCAGTATTCGCCACTTTATTATAATTCATATTTATATCCAGCATCCCACCAACAATTTTGTTTCCAACTTCTCCTTTTCTCCTCCTTTTCTTCCGCTCAGGTTTAACTTTAGATGAAAGGCAATTAATCTCCAGCAAATGTTTTTCTGTTGAGCTGGGTTCAGCACTATTTCCATTCAAGTCTGGTATGCTAGCAGCGCAATTGATTTCTGGGCACTCCATCATTGCCTTTTCCTTCCTCTTTCTTTTCCTAGGCTTCAGTTTACCTCCAGGTGCAAGCAGGCTTGTCACCTGCGAATCTTCTACCATCAAACTGAATTTAGCAATGTTTCCATTAACCTCTGGTAGGCTAACAGTAAATTCACCATTTGAAGATGCTCCTTCCTTCCCCTCCCTACCATTCAGCTCAGGAATAACTCCAAGTGAATGCAGACCCATTCCCGGCAGATCTTTCATTGATGGGCTGGGTTTAGCATTATTTCCATTTACATCTAGTGCAACAGTGCTCATAACTTGCAAATCTTCCACCGATGGGCTGGGTACTGGACTATTCCTATTCAAATCTGGTATTCCAGCAGTGAATTTCATATGCAGACGCTCTGAGGTTGCACCTTCCTTCTTTCTCTTATTTGGCTCAGGTTTTCCATTTGGTGCAAGAGGCTTCACCTCCCCAGAATCATTTATCAGTGAACTGCTTGTAACAATGCCAACATTCACATCTAATAGGCCAGGAGTAGGCTTGGTCTTTGATCTCTTTGAATTTGTTCCTTCCTTTTTCTTCATCATCTTCCGCCCAGGTTTCCCTTTGGATGATTGGCAACTCATCTCCTGCATATTATGGGCATGCCCATTCACACCTCGCAACTCATCTCCTGCAGAATCTTTTCCAAGTAAGCTGGATTTCACATGGTGTCCACTGGCATCTGGTATGCCAGCAGTCAGTTCAGCCAAATGCTTTAGCGTCACTTTTTCCTTTTTCTTTCTCTTCTTTGGCTCAGGTTTTATAGGAAGCTTAATTTCCAGTGGCCCTTTCTCCAAAGAGCTGGGTTCTGCTGCTAAAGCCTCTTTCTCACCACTTATATTATTTTCATACATCTTACATTGGGATGCCTCACTATACATTGAACATCTGAACCTATGAAAGAATCTCTCAATTGAAACAAAATTCTTTCTTTCGCTTGGATAAAGACAATCTAGAGCCGCAAAACGAAGCTCTGAGAGCATTACAGCAGAAGATGCATTTATTGAATCTACATCACCAGAAGTGTTTCCCTCACTAACAGATTTTCTGGACCTTTTTTTCTGTGCCTTGCCACTACATTTTACAATTGGAGGGGGTGCACCAAGCTGTTCTGAAGCCTCATTCATGCCCACCCCAGCACAAGAAACTTTGGGAACCTTGGGGTCTTCTGTTTCAGAATCTTCCAAAACAGGGCCTTTACGCCCCCAGTTTAAGTTTATGTAGGGAGGAGATAAGTACTTGCTCTTCTTTCTTTCCCTGGATTCAACACCCTTTTCAGATTTTGTTCCGGTCCCACTATCACCATCTCTGACATTTGATGCTTTGTTCTCCAGTGTTGTTGGAGACCTTGAGAGGCCAGCCTCCTCAGAGGAAGAAGCCAATTTACCAACGTCTTCAGCTTCATTACATTCCTTCCTAACTTGAAAACCTCCCCTCTTTTTTCTCTTCCTGGTTTTTGATGGCGGATTGTTGGATATAATTTCTTCTTCAGCAACATCCTTTCTGTGGTTCTCCTGTACAACATGCATATCCTGTCGTGAAATCTTAGCAGGGCCAACAGTTTTCTTTGTATGAGAAACTTTATCCTGCAAATTCTCTGATTCCTTCTGCAGTGATGTTGAGGGAGTTTTGCCAAACCCATCTTGATTTTGTTCTCTAATTTGGTCATCAACATTGCTTCTGGCTGTCAACTCATCCCCAGTACTGTCTTCTACATCATTCGTTCCCCGGAGCTGACGCATAGACAATTGACAATGGCCTATTGAACAGTAAAATGCAGATAAACGACTCTTCAAAACAGCAAATTCAAGCATGCTAGACATAGAAACAACTTGGGCAAGATTTTTCAGATGTGCAAGAAACTTTGCAGGTTCAAAGGGAGCAACTAAATCACACATTTTGTGCTCTGGCACAGACAGTTCTTCCTTCACTCCAGAATTACCAGCCAACAGACTAGGAAGTTCAGTCCTACTCTTTTTCAAAATGCAAGAACAAGTCATCTCCAACTTCACATGCCTACCAATCTCATTGACAGCCTTTTCAACAGCTCCAAGGAAACTTCTAGAGTTGGTTTGCCCTGACATCTGTTCAAAGTCTTCATGAAGAGGTTTTAACTGAGATGGACTGCACCAATCAAACTTTCCATTCCCAAAGTACCCAACCAAGAAGCTGTGGCCCGAGCTGCACTTTGCCACATACTTTGACACATCCATAGGATCACAAATCTGACCAGGCCACCAACTCTCACTTTTGGTTTTGACCCATACCAAATCTCCTATAGAAAATTTGCAATCTTGATTATCAATTGCCTCTCCCTCTTTGTTCCCAGATTCTCTTGTCTTCTTTGCATCCACCTCTAACCCTGAACAATTTGCTTCATCTAGATTATCCCCTACAACTCCACTTGGTGGACCAGAAACTTCCACAACAAGCGAAATGCCATCTCCAGAAACTTCTATCTTCTTCGGCGACTCAACCCCATCCAATGGTGACATGGGGCAATCTTTCATTTCTTCGTCCATCACCATTTTCTCAATCCCACTTTTCTCATCCCCATTGCCAATCCTCCCCACTTCAGACAAAGACTTATCTCCCTCTACACTAACTTCATTGTTTTGAGGCAAAACTATTTGGGATTCCACAGAATCTGAAGCCCCATGCACCTCAGTTTCCACCACCACCCCTTCGTTCAATAAACAACACTTCTCGGTCTGACCAACACCCAAACACTTTTCAGTACCAGCAAGAGTGGCAACTACTACATTGCTGACCCCATTGTCCTTATCATCAACATCATCACTTCCACCATTCTTTTCCACCAAAACTGACACTGAACCAGTTGGACTCTCACTGAAACCAAATGACCCAGAAGCTTCTTCTAGGGCTTTTGCACCTGGGTCCTCAGCTAGGGTTTTTGGGGCATTTGGTTTTTCTCCCATTGCTTTTCTTTTCCCCCAAATTGATCAAAATCGCATCAACTTCAGAACTGATCAAAAAACAGAACCCAAAAAAAAAAAAAAATCACCCCAAAAAAAAACCAAAGCTTTATGGTCTTGCTAAAGAGAAACCAACTAAACCAAAAAGAAATTCAGAAATAAACACAACGTTTCATTAACAGATTCAAACATAATAATAATAATAATAATAACAATAATAAATAATAAATAATAATAATGATCATCACCACCAAATAATAATAATAATAATACCTTAAGGGCTTGGCTTTCCATTTCTTCTGAGACTGCGACTGAAACGATTCAACCCGTCAGAGTTAAGAATAGCTAAAATCGCGATGCGAAGAAGATATGATTAGCCGGAAAAGGGTTTGAAGTTAGGAAAGAAAATAATTTCTGGAGTCGGAAATGTCGGGAAAATGAAATTTTCTCGGTAGAAAATACTGAGCAAAAGATACGGATAGTAACATAGTGTCGTTTTCCTTTCTTTTCTTTTTTTCCTAGATGCTTATGCTTCTATTCTTATGCATTTGTCCGCATTCGAAGCCCCTCCTTTCATTTTCTCTCTCTTTCTTTGGTTTTTTTTTTTTTTTTCCTTTTTTTTTTTTCTCTTTTGTTTAATAAAAAATTATCTACATTTACCTTTTGATTTTCTTTTAACAAACTTTTGACTTATTTTTTACCCATTTAAAAGTATGATCTTACCATAAATATAGTTAAATTTTTTAGAAATAAAAGGAAAAAATATCTTATATTAGAAAAAAAAAAAAAAAAATCTATCTACTCCATCAATGTTTTTGCCTTACAATAATGCGATTACCAATTAGTTAATATATAAAAATTTGTTAATCGAATCAAATCAATCTATTTAGGAAGGTTCATCCATCACCTTGCTCATCTTTTCTTTTTTGTTTTTCTTTTTTTTATATATATATTTATTGATTTTGGGAATATAAATGGCGATATATGAGATAAGTCTTCGTAATGGTAACACAGGTATCCAAAAACAACAAATCTTTATGAAATTTAATATAAAAAAATTCATTCAATGGGTAAATTTCACTCGCTCCCTTTAATGTTTTGGCTAAGTGCACTTAGGCATCATAAGTTTGAAATTTTACTAAATACCTCTTTTATTAAATGAAATGGGAGTGAAAAAAATAAATAAAATGATAAATAAGGTATTTAATAAAATTTTAAATTAATGATGACTAATTGTATTCAACTTAAACTTAGAGAGAGATGGGTTGATCAATAAAAGAATAACAACTCTATAGAAGGAGATGGATTATCATGCCAAGTCATTAATTTTTTTATGATTGATTGACAAGGGTGTTGATGTAGTGCAATTAATCTAAGAAAAAAAGGACCTACTAAGGTTAATTTAGCATTCTCTCTCTCTCTCTCTCTCCCCCCTTCCTCCCTGTCATGATTTGACCACCTTTTAGGATGAACATCCACAGAGCTTTTAATTGATCTAATAAAATAACATACATAATGCACTTCAAATAAAATAAAATAAAAATTCATTTTACCTAATTTGTTAATAATAGTTAGATTAATTAACTAGTAGCTCAAAAAATACGACTTTTGTCAATTAATATGAGAGTAAATGTCTTTTTTTAAGTAGCGATCTATTATCTATCGATGTAAGTCAATCAACCTAGTAAGACCAATTCATTATCAATCTCTTCTTCTTTTCTTTTTTCACAATTTGGCTACCTTTATTAACTTTGTATCCTCCAAGCACTATTGCTAATGTGAACTCCTTACAACACATTAATTGTAAATAAATAAATAAATCATCTAACAATATAAAAGAATTTCATTGACTCAAAATAAAACCTTTGACTAATAATGATCGACCATCATACCATACCAATTGAAGGGTGCATGATTGAAGCAAATATAAGGCCATACAATCCATCCAAGTCAATCAACCTATTAATTTCAATCCATCACCCATTTGTTCTCCTTTGCCCTCTATCACGACTTACCTACTTTTATTGAGTTTAGATATTCTTAGCACTTAGTAACTCATGCTAATTCCTCGTAATACATATAAAACCTTTAATTGATTCAATTAACCAATGGTGGACTCCTTATAACATACCTAGAATCTTCTAATTAACAAGGTCAAACAATATATTTCTAAAAATAAGCATAAAATTTAATCCAAACCAACATTGTTTTTCAAAATCAATCCAATTATATGGATTGGCAAATCAAATTCTAAATCACTTGAAATTTGATAATAATAATTGAATTAACAAATATCAGCTCTATCAGTATTACTTTTGGAATCAAACCTTTTATTTGAGGTTATAAATCGAGCTAAGTCACCCAAAGTTATGTATGTCACTTATAAGGTCAATAATATGAGAAGTGTGTCTACATGTAAAAATAATTTACCATACATTTAAACAACACATCTTTACTAAATTTAGTTGAAAGGAAAAAAAAAATAAAAATTACAATATAAAAAACTTTCATCCAATCAATTAATCTAAAAGTAGTGGTCTTCTACTAATGGGTGATCTATTATTATACCAAGCCAATCACTATGGATAGACATGCCAAGAATAGGCCATCAATCCTAGTCCATGGACTTAATAAAACCAATCCATCATCCATCTCGTCTTTTTCTTTTATAGGATGCGATTACCTTTATTGACTTTGGATCCTTTGAGCACTTGGAGTTCATGTGAAATCCTTACAACATATATTGATTGATCTATTAATCAATCATTAATTTCTTATAACACTCGTGAAATCTTTGATTGGTCTAATTAATTGACCTAAAGAATACATTTCCTTAAAAAAATAATCAAATTAGCTTCAACGAAATTTGATAATGATAATTGGATCAATTAACTATCATCTACATTAACATTTCTTTTAAAGCCAAATCTTTTATTTAAAATTACAAATCGAGTTCTCTAGGATCATGAATCAAGTTCTAAGTCTTTGAATGTAAATTACTTCTATCATCAAGTTCTTAGCAACCGATGTAAATTATTTTTATCATACACTTAATTATACATTAAGTAATTATTTGTAAAATCTAAAGTCTATGTTTGCATGCCTATGTGTAAATTAACAAGGATAAACCTTAGGCAAATTTAATTGAATTCAAATATTTTAAATATTTTAAACAAGTATTTGTAAAATTTAGAGCCTTTAAGTAGGTGTCATACAAATAGAAACTTTGGATGAAATTAAAACTCTCGTTGTACAAATTTTGTTGAGGCTCTTAAATCTTTATCATTTGAATGAACAAAAATGATTTAGCTTCCATGAACTTTGGAGCATATATTCTTAAAATTTCAGAAGAGATGGCTCAAAAAAGAAAATTTTATTTTATAAAAGTGGGGTTGGTGGATCCTATTCTTGCTATACAAGGCCTAAAAGTGGGAACAAAGTGGTGGGGGCCACCCACCTATGAAGCGGCAAACAAGGCAAAGATCCAATGGGTGTGACAAGCAGTGAGAGTCGGTGAAGAGCACGTTTCTCACGCGACTGTCACAGATGAAATCTGACTGTACTCATTTCAACGTAATCTATGGCCGTGAGTGGGTTGTCACGGGTGAAGAGAGGTGTTGGGTGTGAGGATAGTGAGGATAGCGAGTAGACAAGCCCTAGACAAATTGGGGGTACCCCAAAAGACAAGGGAAGGGGAGGTCAGAATTCAGAGGTGATCCACGTGAACAATAATTTCATGTTTGTACCACCAACGTTTCAAATTCAAAAGTGTGGTTAATTTCTCCTGGCCCCCCACCTTCCTTAGTCGCCTGAACGGCTCCACCAGTCAGTGAAATGCCACTTTTTGCTCTGTTTGGCTACAAAAGGCACAATGTATTGCCCCCCGGAATGCAATGGACATCGAAGTTTATCTGGTGTCACAAGCCAATGAACTGGAACTTTATGCTCTGCTTAGCTGAGAAAAGGCACAAATTTATGATTTATTGCTCTCCGGAATGCAATGACATCGAAGTTTATCTGGCGTTTGGTTGTCGAGAAAGGAAACGAGAAAAAAAAAAAGAAAAAAAAAAATACTGAGTCACTGCCTTAGAAAACTAATACTGTGACTGGGGCATTCCGAGAATCGAACTCGGGACCTCTCGCACCCAAAGCGAGAATCATACCACTAGACCAAATGCCCTCGATGCTAAGGGCTCCAGCAAAAATGAAATTCAACAATAAATTGAGATTAGATAATGGCAATTTATTTTGAAAATTTAACGGCAAATAATTGTTTCATCCTCCCTTCACAACACTAAAAAATCAATTTCATTCTCATTTATTAACGTGCTTTACTTAATCTCACTCTCATTGGGGTTTTGATTTCTATCTTTTACATAATATTATAACTCACCTTAATTCTCGGTTTATTTTCACTCATATTCCCATATGCCAAACACCCAACCTAAGAGTCAGCCATCTAAGTCAAATTTTAGTAAGCATACAGGGTCTAGTCCATCCTCAGGAATATATCTCCCAAAGAAAATGGGAATATCATTACTCTTCATCAACCTCTACAAAGCCATAATCTGCAACTGCTTATCAAAGATGAATCATGCTTCATCATGTACTAACAAAAACAAGGAATTAAACTGGTTTTCTCTTTTCTTTTTTTATTTTTATTTTTTTTTAATGCGATTTGACTTAATAGAATCAGGCAGCTTTGCTGCAGAGCTTATGACCTGCATTCAAAGAACACCCAAGGAGCTCAAGCACTGATGTGAATTTCCTAATCATTCATTTTCTCTGGAAAGAAAAAGAAGTACAAGTTGCTATGTTCTGTAATTGGGTATAGGGTGTTGAAAGGGCTCAATTTGAAGGTACAATGTTTCAGCCCCCGACACGATCTAAATGAAAGGAAACCACAAATCTATAGGTTTATGTGGAGCTTTCTTTTTATTCTGTATAGTCCCAATTCTGGGCTGTGCCCTCTCAATTTGTGAGTCCACGATGGAAATGGTGAGAACAGAAGCCAATTGTTGGAATCAAGGGACTGGAAGCTTTCAAGGGGCTGGTTCATATCGGCAAACACAGTCATAAATGTTTCCTTTGATCAATTTTTCTGCCAACCTCTGATTCTTCACCATTGCAAGCTGCAAAACAAATTCTTCATGTTATTATGACTCGTAAAGAACATCTAGAATGGTCGACTTTTTTTATTATTTATTATTATCATTATTATTATTATTATTATAGCCACAGAATGACATGTTCTATCAGATTGAAGAAAACTGGTGGTGGGAATCATTCAATAGTCAGGCAGGAAAGAATACCATTTCTTCTCATTTTTCATTCAAAAGAAAAGAAAATTAACGAACCAGTAAAATCGTACCTTAAGAGCATCACATTTAAACCGAGCATTGAAGTTGGTATGAAGAGCTCGGCCCATCCCTTCCAAGATAATCTGCACAGAACATCAATTTTATGCGCACAACATTTTATTCCCTCAGGAGGAAGGACAAAACACAGAAAAATCAAACATACTAGATCCCAGTAAGATTGTATTGAATAAAATTTGACCAGAATTTCAGGATATGACAATAGCATACCAAATCAGCCTCTTTTGCTGCAGCAGCTAGCTCAGAGCTGACCTGCCTTAAGTCTATGCAAGGACTTCCACACCCATTCTCAACAACCATCAAAGGAACTGAAGACAAACTATCTTTAGAACCGTCTTGGATGTTGACCATTGCATCCACAAGTAGACCCCCTGCTTCAGCAGCTCTACGGAGAATGTCACAATGCTGTGGACCAGAAGAATCAGTTCCCTTATTTTAATAAAAAAATACTAAAATGTAAAAGAAATAGTTTATAGATGCAGATGCTCTTTAGGTTTAAGGATATGCATCTCTGAGTTTTTTTCCCAAAATTTCCCCTCTCGTATCTATCAGAGGAGGAACTAGTCTATTAATTACATGAGTTAGGGGTTGCTTGGATGTCGCAAACAGACATACACATGATGTTCCTCTGTCTTTTTTCTTTCCACAGCATGGAATGAGTATTTTTGCAAAATTATTTGATTGTATTTGGAAAAGGTTCTTAATTGCCATTGCAGGATTTTTTTGAATTTCGAGAAATTGGCACTATTTCATGTTTTATGATGATGATTTTAATGCAATTCAATCTTCAAAGGCTAAGTAAAAATGGCCTCAGATGCACGGAAAAGAAATTTGGATCAATATCAATAAGCAAATAATTGCATGCCTAGAAAATAAATACACACATAAAGAAAAAGTGAAATAAAAATGAGTACGTGAAGAATGATTATCTTATTAAATGTCTTCATGAATGTGTTACAAGATTGAATGGAAATTTTTTGATAAGAATTTAGGAAAGCAAAGAAACCCCGTTTTTATTTATTTATTATTATTACAAGCAATCAACTTATTTTCAATACTACAAAAAGCAGAAGGGTGCGCCCCAAATGCTATGTAAAACAAAATGGAAAATTTATGTTTTAATGTGCTTCTCATATGCATCCTTGCTTCATAAATAGAAATCAGACCTCAAAGTACTACAAAAGGTAAAAGTGTTCAATAAGAATAAATAAACAATTATTTACCTAAAAAATCCAAAACCATGTCAAGAAGAAGAAGAAAAGGGATGAGTAAATAACATGACTGTGTGTTTACTATTGTATAAACATGTAGATGATGCTGAAATACAAGAGAGAGATTCAAACTGCCCAGAGTTTATGCAAATACACACACCTTGGCAGCCTCAGCCACAATGTCAGGAAGCTCCATTGCGGTGACATCATTTAGTGCAGGAAGGGAGTTTGCAACCAATACTACCTGCAAAAGCAAACAACATAAACCCACAGCAATAAAGACAAATGTATTGTAGAAGACACAAAGCTTATTGTGAAACCAAAGTTTGGTTAATCTTGATTTTGATGATAACAAAACAAGGTTTAGAACTAATGATTATATTTCAAGTGTGATTAGACAAGACGATTTCCAAAATGGCAATCACAAAGACAAATCAAATCAAGGAGAAATCATGAAGAAGAAGACCACCTCAAAGAGAAGTGTTTTTCAAAGACCCAAGCTTCATAAGATCTCTTTGTAAGGTTGTTGGTACACTAGGATTTTCATGCATTACATTCTTTACTTATGCACCAAAATCATCCAAGAGTTATTTTGTTTTAAATATTTTAAGAATTGGATGATTTCATGTTTTTCAACTAAAACCTTGTATTAAATGTCTTTCAAACTTGTTTTAAAAGGTTTTAAGTTAAAAAAGTTGGTTGTTGAGCCAAAAAACGACTCAACCGGTTGAACTGAGTGAGGAACCGGTCGATTGCAAGCTCAACCGGTCGAGATCCTGGTCGACCCCTAACTCAACTGGTTGAGGTCCGAGTCGACCCACAGCTCAACTGGTCGAGGCCCGGGTAGACCCCCAGCTCAACCGATCGAGGGTGCAAAAAACTTTCTCTTTCTTTCAGAACGGTTGTTCAACCGGTCAAGGTTGAACCTTAATCGGTTGAGGTCCGGTCGAGGTTCAACGGTCACCTGCCAAGCATTAAATGCTAACGGCTAGTCAACCGGTCGACCCCTAACTCGATCGGTCGAACCCCCAAACGGCTAGTTTGGCTTTCTCTTCTATAAAAATGCTTCAATCTTCATTGTTTCAAAAGCTTAACCTTCTCAAACCTTTCTTGATTATATTTGAACCTTTGAAGAGTGTTTTTTTAGTGCACCATTGTTCTAAAACTTGCATATATTTAGTGCACCTTTCAATCCTAGTTTTCTTGTATCATTTGAGCTTAAAGTTCTTGTGCTAGGATTTTTGTGAGATCATTCATTTGTAAACCTTTGAGAGGAAGTTTCTCAAGAGTGTGGTATCTCTTGAGAAGTGTAAAGGGTGCTTGGAGCCAAAAGTCCAAGATGGTGAATTGGAACCATAATCCAATTGTATTTCTTGAAGGCTTGGTTTGGAAGCCTTGAATTAGTGGAACCTCAAGCTTGGGATTGAAGCTAGAGGAGAGTGGATGTAGGCCGGATTGCGCCGAACCACTATAAACTCTTGTGTTTGCATTCTCTCTTCCCTACTCTTTTAATTTATATGCAATTGTCTTTATATTGTTTATTATATACTTGCATATAATTGTCTCTTACATTCACATAGTTTAAATTTACAAAAAAGGACCATCACCCTATTCAACCCCCCTCTAGGGTGATTAACATAGATTGGATTAGCCTCATATTTTCTAACACTTATAAAGCAAAATTTTATTTTAATTGAAAACTAAGCTATTCAGATCATGTACTTTTAAGGCAATGAAATGAATTAGTGAGACTTCAAACTGGAAGGTCAAAAATCAGACATCAATATTTGTTTAAAGCATTAAATGGAAAGAGTAGAATTTTTCTGAAGAGTATAGCACCATCTATGATATCCATGCAATAGCTACTAGTATGAATTTTTTTTTTTTTTGATCAGTTAGTTACTAGTATGAAATTTAAAACATCTAACGGCAATGAATGACAAAGGGGTGAGATTTTGGATGCTAATTGTTATATCAGACCTTGTGAATGCTGCTTCCATACTTAGTTTCAAAGATCTAGAAAAAGCCCCACATGTTTGATATCAAAGAGGTATCCTAAAAGTTTGAAATGCCCTTATTATTCAACAATTAGGGCAGAGGAGGTGGGGCAAACCAAAACCCATTCCTGTTCTGAACCAAATGCTGGACAGCAGGGGAAGCCCCATCAGAGCCCCTCTCCATATAAGGTCTGCACCATCTCAATCCCTATAGGGCATGTACAGTAGGTTACCAAGAAGGCATTTCCCAGGCCATCCCTACTTATGCCTGCATAGGTTGCATTATTTAGTGATCCCATTCAATTGTTTGAACTTAATGAAGCAGACAAACAATCTGATCAAAAAATAAAAAATAAAACTGAAGCAAACAAAACAAGGCAAAGAATTTCTAGAAGATGAGCCATGGACTAGTCATCCTTCAGTAAATTGATTGGAACCATTCTCAACAGCCTTGCAAAGGAGCAAACATACCTCAGTTCCACGTCTAAGAAGTTCCCGTGCTAGGGGAAGCATTCCTAGAATGACATCAGCACCTGAGTTGTCAACAAAGAGTAATGCCCTTTTATGTGGGCGAGGCTTCTTGTCTTCAGACCCCAACATTCTCTCCTCAAAGATGTCAAAGTCATCCACCTAAATCACAAAATAAAAGTTTTTTTATTCATAATCTTCTTTTTGACAACTAGTTCAAAATAAAAATTAATAAACTTCTAATGCAAATTAAATATTTCCAATATATCTTCTGTTCACTTGCCCGCCAAGGCCTTTGCATCTTTTTACGACTCATTCTATAAATTTCAATAATTGTTCCTTTATGATAGAGATCCACACAGGCACGGGATCCCCAGTCAAAGATGTTGGCAGCAAGAACACCTTCAATTAGGGTAAGCAGTCTTGTTTCCTGCAAGTAAATAATGCTTCGAGTGATCAGTGGAAACATAACAAAGCTGTTAGTTGGAGTGGCTTAAGTGTGCTTCCATGAACTAGATAAACACAAATTTGCAACACAAATCATGATCTAAGTTAATATCAGTCCCATCCTGGATAACAAGCATTTTACCAATCTAGAAATAAGTTTTTATAATTCTAAATGAATAAATTTAGCAAGTGGTAAAAAGTGAAATAGACATTCGACAAAATTAAGATATTGGTCACAATTACAGCATGGAATAAGTTTCAATGCTGCTATTACCATTTTCAGCCTTTCTATGAATGGAGGGGAAAGAAAAAATTATACATACCTCATTCATACTATCAATCTCCATTAGAAGATCAGGCAAAACAGCAAGTGAAGCCTCATTTTCCCTATATGATACAACAGAAAAAGAGAAAAAAAATATAAGAGGCATGAAGAGACCCACATGTGGGTGTTAACTTTCAAATATAAAGATAAATTACTAGAATGAATAACAATTTTTTTTTATTAGAAACAAAAGATGTTTTAATTAATGATAAGAAAAGAAAGAAGGATGTACTAATTAATAATTACTAGAATGAATAATTAATCAAAAGATACTATAAAACATAGCAATGCACATTTTTATAGAATTTCTATGGTTTATTCTATTTTCATAAATCTATGCATGTCCCTTCTATGCTCAAGTAATCATACAACATCTGAGTATACTGCTTACATATAGTGTAAGTAGTAGAAACTAAATAAGCCAGAAAATGTCCACAGTTATCTATGTCAAAAAACATACATAAATGAACAAATAAAAGAAAAGAAACTACGTACAGAAAACATTCCACAAGTATATCAATAGAAATGCAGATACCTTTGTTTTATGCTTCTATAGGCGTCAACAAAATGGAACTCTCTCAAGCACTCTTCCCTTAGTTCCAAAAGGTTAGCCAGGCCCAACTTTCCATAAGCAGCAGGCTCTTCCATCAATCTATTCAAATGATTTGCAAGTGAAAAGTGAATCAGAGAATATCAGTCATCAGGTTGTCAACAGAATTTCTTTTTTCCACATCAAAAATATAATAAATGTGAATCATGATAACAAGAGCCCTTTTAGAATGATTCAGCAATGAACAAACAGCAGGACATTCTGGCATTCCAGCAAAAAAAAATTTAGGCAGAAAAGCATTTGGAAAATACAAGCCATCCATTCATGTTGAAACCAATTATGTGCTAAATTGACATGGCAATGGGTGGCAGCCAAGCCAGGCATGCACTTCGACATTAGAGTCCTAATTATCAAATTTTTTGTCCTTTCCCAGACATATTGTCATATTTGTCCTTAGCAACATAAAGGAAAATTTTGTTGGCCTATAATTGCAAGCACAGCCCATCCTTGCTGATCATCAAATGCACATCTCCATCTTTCAGATCTCCAACCCACTGCTTTCTGTTTTTTGCTAGAGAAAACCATGCAAATCATATGGAAGAGATTAAATATCTGAGAGTACAGATACCTTGCCAGGTGGGCAGAAAATGCACGAGCAAAAGCATCACCCCTTCTTTTAGCATCATCCGTTCCACCTTCACTTGCCACTGCCTGACATTTTCACATCATGAAAGCAGACAAAGTATTTAGCAAGAATACATGCATGTCAGTACCATTATAAAATCCCAGTTTTCACTTCTTTTCTGCAGTCTCCATGAAATCCAAACTGGGAGTTGGGGAAAAACAAAGTAATTTGATGCAATCAACTACAGAAATCAATTTCATTAATCTCACGTTATATACATATAGCAGAAGTAGAACCTTTCTCCATTTTTAGAAACAAAAAGAAAAAGAAAATGATGGGAAAAAATCTGTTTGGTAACAAATTTTCACTAGCCGTTTTCAAAAACATTTCTTGAAAATGGATCATTTTCAAAAAGAAGACCAAAATATTGTCTATTATGTTTTCAAAAGATGTAAGCACTTTAACATTTAAAAATGATGCAAAAAAGGAACATATTTTTGTTTTTTGAAAACAAGAATGCTTCTAAAATACTGTTCTTTTCGCAAGATGCTCCTATTTGCAAGAGGTTGGATAGATTCTTATTCTTAATTGAGTGGGACCATTTCTTCTCTCAAAGTCTACGAGAGGCACTTCCTAGATGGAACTCAAATCATAGCCCAATTTGTTTGGAGACTAATTGATGTAGGACAACCCTAGGATGGTTGCCTACACTCAAGGGTAGGTGGGCTAGGGTTTTACTTTTAGGGGGTAAGGAGAGGAACAAAGAATAAATTTGATGGTAGAGAAAATTATAAGATAAGAAATAGAGAGAAAGAAGAAACAATGAAGAAAAGATGGAAAACCTTAGAGTCTCACTAAGGCCTTCTAAAAGTCTCACCTAGAAGAAAATCAATGGAGTCTCACCATTGAGGGTTGCAACCTTGCAATGAAAGAAAATATAATATTATTCATCAATTCATCCCTTTGATTTACATTAATTAGCCTATTTATAGACTTCTCTAAGAAATTCAAAGTCTACTAGGACTTTAATAACCTATTATGATTCTAATTCTAATTATAACATCCAAAGTCTACTAGGACTCTAATAACCTATCATGACTCAAATTCTAATTATATTATAACTCAACTAGCTAATCCTAATTAGACTCCAACAAATACCAATCCCAATTCAATTCTAATTAATATTAATCCTACTTAAAGTTTACTTAGGTCTTCACTTTCTTCCTTGAATAAACTTTAAAAGGCTTTCCCCCATCACTAATCCTTTTAAATGGGGCTTGACTTCTTTTAGGTTTGAGAATATGTGGTTGTTCCATTCTAAGTTTAAGGACAATTTTAGTGCTTGGTGGCAAGAGTGTCAGGTTGACGGTTGGTAAAGTCATAAGTTCATGAGAAAACTAAAGTTTCATTAAATCAAAGTTGAAAGACTGGAATAGAGCGGCCTTTGGAGATTTAAGAGAGAGGAAAATTTTCATTCTTTCCGACATAAGTAGAATTGATATAATTGAACAAGAATGGAATTTGAATCATGATCTATTATCTAAAAGGACTTTAAGGAGAAGGAAGTTAGAGGAATTGATGTTAAAGGAAGAGGTCCATTGGAAGCAAAAATCAAGGGTCAAGTGGATAAAAGAAGGGGATTACAATTCTAATTTCTTTCATAGAGTGGCCAATGGAAGGCGAAAGTGCATTAAGTCATTAGTTTCTGAGAAGAGGGTGACTTTGAGCAACATTGAAATTATCTCAAAGAAGATAGTAAATTTTTTTTGGGAAGCTCTACTCCAAACCCGTAAGTATTTCTTGGAGGGTTAAGGGTTTAGATTGGTTCCCCATTTCTAGAGAGAGTGCAACTTGACTAGATCGGCCCTTTTCTAAAGAGGAGGTACGCCTTGCAGTTTTCCAATTGAATAAGGAAAAGGTCCTTGGCCCATATGGGTTTACTATTGCAGTGTATCAAGAGTGTTGGGATGTGACAAAGAGGGCCTTATGAGGGTGTTTCTAGAGTTCCACAATAATGGGATAATAAATCAAAGTACTAATGCTACTTTCATTGCCCTAGGCCTAAGAAGAGTCAAACCTTTAAAATATCAGACTTCAAACCTATTGGCCTAGTTACAAGCTTATATAAGATAATTGCTAAGGTCTTATCAGGGCAATTATGCAAAGTCTTCCACGAAACAATCTTTAGCTCTCAAGGGGCCTTTGTTGAAGGGAGACAAATTTTGGATGCTATGTTGATATCCAATGAAGTGGTGGATGAGAAAAGGAGGTCGGGGGAGGAAGGGGTGGTCTTTAAAATCGATTTTGAGAAGGCCTATGATCATGTGAATTGAGGCTTTTTGCACCATGTGCGAGAAAGGAAGAGTTTCAGCCCAAAATGGAGATCTTGGATAAGGTGTTGCTTGTCTTCAACAAGTTTTGCAATCCTTGTTAACGGAAATGCAAAAGGTTGGAAGGTTAGGTTAAGGCCATTAAAGGTTTTAAGACAAGGAGACCTCTTTTCTCCTTTTCTTTTTACCTTAGGAGTAGATGTTCTAAGCAAGATGATGATCAGAGCGGAGGAAAGTGGGTTAATTGAGGGCTTCATTGTGGGTAGGGATAGGACTAGAGTGTCTTTACTACAATTTACAAATGACATCATTTTCTTCTCTAAAGCCTCTCCAGAATATCTACAAAACCTCAAGCTAATCCTATTGGTTTTTGGGCAAGTATCAAGTTTGAAAATCAATTTAGAAAAAAGCACCTTATCAGGTATTAATAGAAGCCAGGAGTTGTCTAGTTTGGCTTCGATCCTTGATTGCAAAGTGTCAGAGTGTCCTTTGTCTTATTTGGGTCTTCCCTTAGGAGGGAGCCTAAAGACGATAGGTTTTTGGGATTCGGTGGTTGAGAGAATCTCAAGGAGGTTGGATGGGTGGAAAAATGTCTTTTTGTCACTGAGGGAAGGATTACCTTAATTCAATCAAGTTTGTCTCACATCCCTAACTATTTCCTCTCCCTGTTCAAGATCCCAATATCAATAGCCCCAAAGATTGAGTAAATGCAAAGAGATTTCCTCTTATTAGGGATGAGGGAAGGGAAGAAAGATCATCTTATTAGGTGAGATGTTGTTTGTTGGTCAAAAGAGTTGGGAGGTTTGGGATTTCTCCCTTAAGAAATCGTGCTCTTTTAGAGAAGTGGCTTTGGAGGTTCCCTAGGGAAAGGAGTGGACTTTGGCATTAGGTTATTATGAGTATCAAAGGGACGTATCCTAATGGATAGGACGCCAACATGGTGGTTAGATGGTCACATAGATGTCCTTGGAAGGCTATTGCACAAGTTTTTTAGGATTTATGCCCATATATTTATCTTGTGGTGGGGAATGGGAAGAGAATCCATTTTGAGAAGATCTCTAGTGGGGTGACCAACCTTTATGCTCACAATTCCCTAGTCTTCATAGAGTTATTTTTGTGAATCTCTTGGAATTTTAACTTTCGTCGCAATCTTACTAATATAAAAATTAAACTCCTTCAAAGACCCATGTCCTTCCTTAGTTCAGTGCATTAATCTTCTTCTGCAGCAGATTCAAAAGCGTAGTCTTTGTCCTCTTTAGGCTTATTTACTGTTAAATCTTTTTTCTTGGCCTTGTCCAATTTCTCGAATCTTATCTTGTTCCTTCTGACCAAGTGTCTGTGGAGATCAAAAGCCCCTTCAAAGGTTAAGACCTTTGCTTGTTTAGTAGCATATAGGAAGGTAAACACTAATGACATGCTATAGTTGAGAAGACCTTATAAATCCCCTTGTCCTCAATGATGCATTCTATGCAAAGGAAATAGAGAATCAATTGACCACCTTTTTCTACATTACCCATTAACTATTGGGCTATGGCACAAGCTCTTCAATCTAGCAAGGTTGGATTGGGTTCCATCGAGGAGTATTGGAGACATGATAATTATTGCGTTTAGAAGTTTGGGGAATTCAATCAGATGCAAGACACTTTAGCAAATTGTTTGCCTCGCTTTATTGTGGATTGTTTGGCAAAAGAGAAGGATTTTTTAGGATAAGGGGAGATCGAAAGGGACGTTATGGGGTTTACTTCACTTCTATTCCTCCTTATGGGCCCCTTGTACCGTTGGTTTTAGAAGAGTTCCAATTAGTGTTATACAACTCAACTGACTTGTGGTTTGTGATTCTAAAGTTTGAGATAGTTGGGGGGGTGGTTATCTTTGTATATAGTTTTGTATAGAGGGGCGTCTTCTTACTTTGATCAAATTCTATATTTTGAGGTAAGGACCACTCAGCCTTCTCTTGTACCTTTACTATTATTAATATAATATTTTCATTTTTTAATTTTTTTTTTTTAAAAACATTCTTATTTCAGCCACCAAACATGTCTTGAAATTTAGGGAAGGTTATTAAAAAGTTAGGAGATGTTTGGTTCTTGGAAAGTACTATGAAAAGAAAAAAAAAATGTTAAGAAAAATTATTTTCTCATGTTTGGTTTACAATAAAAAATACGAAAGAAAATCAAATATAATTAAAATAGGTTAGAAACTTATGCATTTTAAAAGTATTTAATTTTTATATTGAAGAAGAAAATTAAGTGAATGAGTTTGAAGAAACATGTAAAAACAATTCATTAATTTTAAATATATTTTTTATTTTCCTTCACTTTTTCTTTCCTTCTATTTTCCCTCACAATTTTCATTCCTGAAATTTTCCAAGAATCAAAAATAGGGTTAATGTTCTATAAATATATGCATAATTGTATGATATATAGTCCATTATTTGATGTTGCCTTGATATAAGAGAGAAAGAGAAAGTGTCTTAGTTGTTTCATCAGGATGAATGTTTACCTTATCAACAAGGTCTGGCAAATGCTCTGACAGCACAGTGAACCAATACCTACATTGAGATACATTCTAATATATAAGTCAAAGATACACTTGTCTTGCCTCCTCAGTGATCATGTATCCCAACTATTATAAACATTTTTTTATGGAAGCATGCACTGATAGGTATTCCAAATAAGCAGCAAATTCACAGTATGTGACTCACTCCAGTTCACTGGGGTCTGCAAGATCAATAGTGTTGGGCTCATACCTGTAGATATGTGAGAAATAAAATGTCAGAAACATATATCTTGAGATTTATCTTATGGCTAATGTATGTGCAAAAGGAATAGCATTGCAAGGAATTTTCAGTTTCAAACTCAGGAATTTTGTGACATGACTAACTATGATTATTTGTAGCCAAAAAAATAAAAATAAAAATTGTTGAGTCCTCAATTTTGGTAGCTGTGTTTAAATGGGAAACAACTAGAAAATCATAATCACTGTCAAATCAGAACTATACATGTGTACTTGCTTAATAATGAAACTTACAAATAAACATATATAGAAGTAAGAGATACTAGCAGATAGAGTTATCCAATACGAAATAAAATAAACTTCTGACATGATTATGAATTATTGGAGAGCCTACCATATAGAAGATTTAAAAAAATGAAAGTATAGAAGAAATTATTATTCAAACAACATGAAGATGTTGCAGGCAGTAAGGACAAGTGACAAAAAATGAAATACAATAGCCATAAGAGAAATCCAGAACATTTTTTTTCTTCCTTTGTTGTTGTCGTCGTTGTTGATAGGCCAATAAAAGAAAATAGATCAAAAAGCATCTAACTGAAAAGAGAGTGCAACACAAGTCAAAGGGGAGAGATCCAAAAAGATTATATCATGAGTGTGCCCCATGGACACCACCATTCTACATTTCTTCTTGCCACCTTAAGGGATACTAATTGGGAACAATAATTAAAAAATTACTCAAAACTATAATGAAAGAACATTTTCAGCAAAAATTATCACAAGAAATTGTTTAACCAAACTAGTAAGCAACACCAGTATGCAATTTTTCGTACATTTTTGGGTCTGCTAATAATGGAAAGACCTCCAAAGTTGGTACAAGATGGAGCACCCCAATATTTAAAGCACTTGCATCAGAACGTAGGGTGTCTCCTTTTGATGAAGGAACTTCAAAGCCTCCAAGGCCAGTGGTTCCAGATGGGGCCATTGGTACAGGAGCAGTGATCTCAGTTCCCTTCTGCACAAACTTTTCCATCCATGAAATCTGCATTTAAACCACGTAAATTGTCTTTCGAATTAGTTTTAGGAATTTACTAAAATCAACCTAAACATGCTTGCAAAGATACAAACTTCTGGTGATAGGAAAAAAAAAATACGTAGGAGCAAAAACCTGCAATAAGTGAAGCAAATGAAAATGGTCATTTCAGCCAAACATAGAATTCTTTTGTTAAGTATGGCACTCTTAAGCATAGCAAATCTGGCATGAAATTTAGGATATTTGACTTGGAAACATTCAGTTTGGTATTCATATCTGAAAAATGATTTGCTTAAGAACTTCTCTCAATCAGGAACCATGTCTGCAAAAAAATTACTTCTCGCTTCGAATAAAAATATTTAACATGATGTTATGTTTAGCATGAAGTTCAATTATGATTCCCAAAACAAATGACAATGCAAGAGTTCTTTACATGTGAAGGCTAAACTCACCAATATGGAGAACCCAAATGAAGGTGAGACCTAAGATAAAGAAAGCTCACTGCATACCCCAGTTGATGCATCAAGCAACATCACTTATATCAGATAAATATATGCAGCAGCAACATGCATCATAAAGTTAGTCCACTAGGTTAGTTTCACCACGGGGTGGTGCATCGATTAGCCAGACTTCTTGTTTTATCCTTTTGTCAATTTTAGAATAAGCATCGTTCACCTTTAACAAAGGTCCTTTTGATCAAGCATCAATAGATTCCAACCTCTTTATCTTTACAGCTGTACTAGCTGACCTACAATAAATCCAACTTTGACTAGATGCATGGCTATGGTCACTTTAAGAATCTATCCTTCTGCTAATGGCTCAATGCTTATGGTATAGAATAATTGGGAAAGTATGATTCCAAAAAATATTATTATTGAGTCATGGGGTATAATACCATTTGAGTTTTTAAAATCCTACTCAAATCACAATAATTAAAACCAGCCTGAGACATTATTGGTTCCCACATGTGTCTCTAGCAAAGGTGTATCATATATAGAAATTAGTGCTAAAATTTTTTGACAAGTAGGACTTAAATCTTGAGTTGCAGGAGTGTAAGAAGCATTTGTTCCACACTGGATTCTCCATGTATGGTGAGCCAAAGAGTTTCTTGGAGGGAAGAACATGTGAGGACCTAAACTTGAGCATCTTTTAATCAACTGGATGCATATGGAACCAAACATGTGCTTTCACACTTGAAAGGCTGAGAAGTCTTCAGTGGACCAGGCAATGACCCCTATATTCTTTTGTTCTTCTTTTCTAAAAGATACATTTATCAAGATTCATAATTCTTTCCTTCTAGAACACAGTTGAAGGTGAAGTATCCTTTACTTGTAATAAAAATAAAAATAAAAATAAAACTATACTTGGTTGACATGCCATATACAAGTAAGTATCACTATAAAATGTCTAACTTTAAACAGCATCATGATTGACCATCGATACATAAACAGTCATTAGCTCCTTTCTATTAGTTATTAAATCAGAAGAAAATAAGATAAATAGTAAACAACAAAGAAACAGATTTATTTGCTCAAGAATGAAAGTTACACACACGATAAATCTTGAAAATCTAGACAATCATATTCAGCAATATAAAAACATCTTTGATTATAGATAAATACTTCATAATAATGAAACAATTATTTAAAAAAGAAAAATAAAAAAGAAAAGAAAAAAGCATTGCTAAAACAATGACAATAAGACTCACTTAATTTTGATTATAAAAAGGTGACTTTCTAAAATAGCTTTCCCAAGACATGACTTTAGGTGCCTCAAAAACTCTTATGAGGCCTCTAGATGATGAGATATAGATGAATGCATATACAAATTTATAAATAGCTTTCCCAAGACATGACTTTAGGTACCTCAAAATTCATGTTGCCTATAGATGATGAGATGTAGATGAATGCATAAGCGCAATATGGGGTCCAGTGAGAAACGAATAGATTAATCTTTCCACAAGATTTTGATATAACATAAATACGTAAAAAGAGTTACACTTTCATTACTTAAATCAATGATTCACCTCAATTGGAGTATCTACCATTTACATCCTAGCATCCAAGTTTCTTTCAACAAGTCTAGCACGTATTTCCTCTAACAAGCAAACATCCCTTTATCAAACCAAGCAATATGAACTCCAAAAAAATATCTAAGGTGATCCAAGTCTTTAATCTCAAACTCTCTTCATGGCTACTTCTTTAATAGGAAAATCTTAGATCCATCATTAACAATTAATACAATGTCATCAAGATAAAACATTAGAACTATAGTCTAACCACCTTTATGCTTGATAAATATAGTCTGCTATGTCTTACTTTGGATAAATATGATCTTAGTAAGAATTTAAAGACGTCTAAGGATGCTTATGTAATAGTCTTTGAAAGGGAATTTATGTGACCACCTAACAACACAGTTGGCATCCTATCCATTAGAGTTTGACCTGTAGAAACTCAAAATGACCTTGTGCCACAAAGCATCATTCTCCCTAGGGAACCTCCACAACCACTTCCCTAAAAGGGCTCTACTCCTCAAGGATATTCTCCCAATGCCTTACACATCTAGTTCCAACCCACAAGGTGATCTTTCTTCCCTTCCCCAACCCTTGACCATCATAATCAAGTTTGATGCTTCCCATTTCTCATAAGCAATGCTGTCAGAATCAGGATCTGTGATTCTCCTATTCACATAACCATATTTTCCTCTTCTTATAAGAGACAAGCATTGTAATTAATTCTAAGTTAACTAATTAGTTCTATCAAATTTTTCTGTAGTCATCTAAACATTAGGATTGTCGAAAGTTGCCTTAAACATATTTTAACTCCTAACAATTGGATTTGTAGTCCTATAGCTACAGTTGGAAAACATATTTGTCTTGAAAAACAAAATCCTCACAGACAACTAAGGTAAAAAAACAACTCTTCTTCCACAAAAACAAGTTAAATAGAAGCTTTCATACGTCAGAAAATACCAAGAAGTCAAGACCAACAACCTGCACCACTAGCAAACAGTTCAACAATTATTCCAAACTGCAACTATCATTCAGATCCAACCCAAATGAGCCCCTTCAGGACCAACGGCAAACCAACAAAAAGAACGAACTTTGTAGCCTTTGGAGATACGGAAGAGGGTAAAAACTTCACAACCATGCTCAAAAGATTCACCGTGCACTTATTTCCCAGCAAAAATTAACCCAACTAGGATTGCCTACAGATCCACCGAGCCACCATACTGTAGTCGTAATAAAATCCAAGAAAAAACAGCCCTTTTTCCAAAAAATACAAGAAAAATGGAGAAAAGGTTATTAAACAATCTTGAAATGCTACGAAATTTCAGATCCAAATTCTCCCAAGAACTACTAATGAAATCCTAACGATTCAGGATTTTTGGGGTCCATATGATGCTGACATCATCATGTGCTACTGCTGATGTCAGCTCCTTTATATCTCATGCTGGATCCATCTTCAATTTGTTGTCTTGATCCTGATGCTCTGATACCAAGTTGTTTGGCATAAAAGTGAAAAAAAAATAAAAGGGAAAAAAAAAAAAAAAACAAGTAGAATAGAAAGGAGGAAAGTTTCTGGATCTTTCTCTACAGTTCACACCTTTGTTATTTACAAGGAGATTAGGAAATACAAATATACTGTTTCACTTATTCTCAACATAGGCTACATAGAACTGGAAAAAAAAAAAAGATTATATTAGGCAACTTTGTATCAGCTTAGAGTGTTTCCAAACTACTTATGGACCTCATTTGGACAGCTTCCTGTTTTGGCTTTGGTTAGAAGTTGAAGTTGAAGCCAAAGTCACAATTCTTGAAGGGTAGTATTGGTGTTATTAAAGTTTTATTAAACATGAAAAAACGTTTTGCATAAGCCAAACTAGAGCTTCTACAAGAAACAACATTTTCCTAACTTGCATATTAAGCTCTTTTTTAAGTCATAAGCTCTTTGAACAAAATTATCGAAATAGGCATACAAACTCTTATTGAGCTTAAAAAAAAGCTTTTGACTTCTTAGAAGTTGATCCAAACAAGGCCATAATCACATTGCTGAACAAACAAATCCATTACTTATTTAGAGGTAAAACTAAAACCAAGTTTTGGACCAGATTAGATTTTTTTTTTTAAAAAAAATGAAGTTGTTAGAGACAATAAAAATATACATAATAATAAAAAAATCTAGAAAACTGCTCCTGAGATGGTTTTTGGTTGATCAGTTAGGAAGCTAAACCCTGAACCCAGTTTATTTATAAACAAAGTGAACTTAAGAGGCATGAAAAACTACCATCACAGGAAAGCATCCAAACCAAACCCATTAATTTCAAGTAGATTGGCAGGTATGGATCATATTTTCCAAATTCTGTGCGTATACTTGCCTTTTCATTCAAATCCCCAAGTGGTGGACCATGAATCCTTCCTCCTATGTATGGCGCTCCCATTGGGAACCTTTCAACTAACTGATGGACCATCAAGTCATCGAGACCATGCTTCTCATAGCTCATGAATGCACCTAAAGCTCCTAAGAACCCTTCATGCCGCAAAAACATTGCCTGGGCATCCCCATTTGACCTAAACAAAGAATATCAAGTTTGAACTCTTAAGTGAAAGGAAAATAATAAACAAAATGATGGCAAAAAACCGATCAGGACAAAGAGAAGAAAAACATGTAGGAACTAGACAAGCATTCTGAGGAATGTTTATTCTTAAAAACCTGATAAATTAATAATGGTCCTTGACAATTACCAGAACTGAACAGCAAAGGAGATCGTATCCATTGTATAAGCATGACCTCTTATGAAAAATCCTCCAAAAAAGATTCTCTTAAGCCCAAACCGAAGTGCATTCAAGTAAGATATCTAGACAAAAAAAAAAGGAACAAAAAGAACCCGCCAAATTAGAAGCAAAAAGACATCTTCATTGCCAATACATTATAGCAATTTTTAATTGGTTATCTGAGATGAAAATGACAGGCAACTTAACCAAAAAATATTGAAGATGCTTGGCAACTACCTTGGAGGATTTCATGGAGAAATTTAATATGGCAAAACAATATGAATGGAAAACAAAATCCAATTAATTTCTCAAGCAAGTCCCGAAAGTTACAGTTTACTTGTCCTCAATTACTATACTAATTTATCTATCACTTATTACTGTCATTATTTCCTAAAGTTAAAATAAACTAATAGGCAAAATGTAGAACCACATGCATGCTAACCAATGTTAACCATGAAGATGGAAAGGATCCAGAAAGTAAATTCAGAGTTCAAATCTATGGCATTTTCAAAAAAGTCAAATCAGAGTAACAGAGTATTTTCATGAGTGGCAAGGAAAATGTAACTTCTATTTTTGGACCTATTGGCACCATCTCTTGATCCTGATAAGCTCTCTGATTAAAAGAGGCCACATGGTACATATACATTTCACCGCAAGGATGTGGACACGAATCACATATCCATACTTCAGTCCGGTAGGATATTCTCTCTTTTTTTTTAATAACTATATGAAATATACATCCCTTCTGTAACTTTTCTCTGATTTTTGTTATTTGATTCCAACAAGAAGGGGTCAGGTGCTATCCATGGAATTTTTCAGTATATTAAAAAGCAAAACATATCAAATCAAGATTATTCAGAGGATAATTCAAACAAGATGCACAAAACAATTTGGGAGAAAACAAAACTTTTGACAAAACAGAATAACACAACAGAATTTCTCTCTGAACCTATTGCATGAAGAGATCTTGTTGTTAGGCAGCTCACCTGCCCTATATTATATGAAATCATACGCAAGAGGGAGAGGGAGATATCTTCAGGCCTGTAGTCTTCTAGCTCCTTGTTTTCAGAAATTGTCTTGCCAAAACTAGAGGCAATGGTCGAGGCAGAGAGACCGATCTGCAATCACTCAAAAGATCAGAGGTTATCCAGTCACTAATAGAATTAAAGAAATTCCACCTGAAATCATCCATAAATAGAGATAAACACAAGCACACACAGAAAAACTCACAATATCACTTTATTTTTTCAGTGGCAGATATTAGTGATATATCCCAATATAATGATAATAATAAAATAAATTAAAAAATAAATAAATAAAAAATCATGCAAAGTCAGATCATGTTAATTAAAGAAGAGAAGGCATATACTTTTGAGTAATCCATGCCACCGTAGATGTCCCCAACAAGCATGTCAATGGTCCTATTATCTCCTCGTTGACTTAGTTCCAGCAAATCATCAAAACTGAAAAATAAATGAATATCAGACAATTAATATTTCAGGTGTCAAACAGGAAATTGAGGAACAATAACAAATAGTTTAAAATATCAAATTGACCTTTTACACTTTGTTAATAGCCTTCCCAAGCCCCAATAAGTACCACCACCAACATTTGTCCCACTAACCCGCTGAAACTTCCCATCCCCATCAACCTACACTAGCTCAAAATCAAAAGCAGCAATTAGAACAAAAAGTTTTTATGATGCTTAAAGTGAAGTACTCAAAATCAAATGAAGTGGAAAACTAGAAGACATTGTACCTTAATCATGCTAACACCAGAGCCAATGTTAACAAGAAGATAAGGGAATAGATCATTGTGGTCAATCTGCACAAACTCTTTATGACCTTCCATGTGTGTGAAAGCTTCATGACGGATTGCCTACCCAAAGCAAAATTATAAAAAAATGAAAAAAAATAATAATAACCAATAAAAAGGAAAAATAACAAACTAAGAATTTCTATTGGAAGTACAGAGGTAAAATAGAGGAAAACAACATACATTGCACTATAGGATAAAAAAATTAAAAGTAAAATGCAAACGCTTACTAGCAAATCAATTGTTAAGAAATTTTGTTACAAAACATACCATTTTCAGTCATTATCTTAGGAAACATAACAAGGATACTGCACTATCATTATACATCTTCCATCTCTCATTTATTATAATATTATTTGTTTCTTACAGAAGGAAAAAAAAACAGAACTTACATTTTATAAGCAAAATACAAATTAATCTCCATTGTTCTTTTTCTTTCCACCATAGTAGGCAAAATCATTAAAAAAAAAAAAAAAGTTTGTTCGTACTGTCAATTGATACAATTAAAAAGAAACAAGAGAACATAGAGAGAGACATAAAAAGAGAGGAAGATGAATTAAGAGATGTTGGCATCACTACACAGTGTCCGCATGATGTTCTTAAAAATCATTAGAGGATCATGGCACTGGAAAGTGCACGACATTTGGTGAAGTGGATAAAACAGGGATTAAGGATCTCTTGTCCTTTCTTTTACTTTCTCTCAGATTAATAACATTTTTAGCTTTCTATCACCAAAAAAGAAGAAAGTAGTGAAACAAATGACAGAAGCCTCAGAATAATAATCTGATCCTTTATTTCTAAATTTAGACAACTGCGAAAATCAACTTGACAAATACTTGGGCTGCAAGAATTTTCATTAAACAAAATCCAATGTAGTGGTAAAAACGAACTGAGCCAAGCTGAGTATAGATTGCTTAAGAAACAAGATTGGAGCAAGTCTATACATCCTCCTCCACTTCTAAGCTACCAAGATGGGCACTAAGCGTAAGGCTAAGATAACACAAATGCACATCAACTTATCCAAGCAAACTTATATAGCTACAAGAAAATTCCACTTCTTAGTTATGAATATCTACTCAAATTTCCAAACTAAATTCTAAAATCCAATCAACTATGAATCACCAAAAACCCCAAGGGCAAGGCAAATCAAATGTATTCCACTTATCTAAATTCTAAATAAAATTCCACAATATACTCTAAAAGTAACTGATTTCCATCAAGCAAATACTTTTTTTTTTAGTTAAAACAACTGTATAAATGATTATTTATTCATTTCCAATGGAGTGAATTAACTGTTTTATTCATTTTCCATGATGTTTTCACCTTTTTTTTTCAGGAGGCAGAAGAGAAAATGAAAAGGAAAAAAATAAACCTACAAAAAAGCATTGACATTTATAGCCTACACCCTGTGTAAGTCATTCACTGCAGGGTCCCTCATATCGCTCTGAGGGCTACCTTTTATGAATTTTTCCTTTCAGATGGGCAGCAACACTAATTTTCTTTTGGTGCATTTCGTGAGGATTATCTTCTGTTTCTCACAACAAACACCAATCTTGCCTCAGTTGATAAGCAGCATACAAACTTCTGCAACTAACATATTTCCTTCCAGTAATGTGTCTGCATGGACATATGCATGCATATCTGTATAAAAATGAGTATCTCATTTGTGTTTGCAGTATAACCACTCACAGATCAGGTTGTTTCTCCTTGTCCTTATTATAAATCATAATACTTTACAAATCCAACTTTATCATTGTATAAACAAATATAAAGATAATGTTTCAGCCTCTAACAAAATGTCCTACACTTAACGATATTTGTTGAAGACACAAATCAAGAGACAAAGGAAATAAATGAATAGATAACATTATGCATTGAGTAGCACCTGATAGTTCTAAAATAAGAAACATATAATTCTACTGAAGAAAAAGAATTGAAAGCCAAATTTAAAATTCCCCATGACATCATCTTAATCATTCTGCTCAGAGAAGATCAAATAAGAGAGAAGCATTTAAAACTCCATCTGCTCTTTACAAGCAGTTCACTTCATTAAACACTAACTTGTACAAACAAAGAGGGATTTCGTTTCAGGATTATACCTTAAGTAAAAAATTTGCTCCAGCCACAAGACAATCCATTTCATCTTCTTTGTCAATACTAACCCCAAGCCTTTCTTTGAAGAGATCTGCAAACTTGTGTGCTCCACCACCTGTGGCCTTCTCACAAACTCAATTAGTTAATAAATGCACATATTGAGAGTGAAATGGAAACCCAAATATGACAAGCAGAAACTAAACCATCTAAATAGTACACTAATAATTTTCCCATATACAACATCCCACATCTAGTGACCACTGGCTGTAAAAGCAGTCATGTTTCAGAATTAAGGAAAAAAATTTGAGACAGGAGACTCTGAAATAATTCTCTATGATATTATCCTTGGACTTAATTTGGGGAAAGGGCAAGAAAAATGTAACTCAATGGATGTGCTGGTGACTTCAATTGGATCTTATATTTAAAAGAACCAGGAGAGTTGAATGAATAGGAATTTGGGCATGAGGCAAAGTGCAAATATGGAACCAATTAATCAACTATATTACTTAATTAATATTGGTGACTACCATAATTCCAATATACTCATGCCTATCCAAAATAAAAATGAACTGCAATGCATGTTTTACTTTAAGAACACCAAATAGTATCTGTTTCTTACTACTCATACAATTTGTCAGCAAAATCTCATAATTCAATCCAAAGGCCTAGCATCCTTTGTAAGATAATGAACTACTTAAAACCAACTTTAATTGAGGCATGGGAAAAGCTTAAACATATTTCTAAGCACAAGGTTTACCTTAATTATGACATCATCACTGGGTGGGGCCTCAGAAAGCCAAAGGCGTGAGTCCATCCCTATCCATGACACAATGGTCAAAATTATCATCAAAATATAACAGAAATAAATAAAAGCTTTTTCAATTTTTATTTTTAAAAAAAAAAAAATGGGATGATTTGAACTAAGGCACATCAACCATCCTCCAACACAAATATGATATAACAAACAGGGGCATCTACTATGTTTAGCACTAAGAAAAGAAAATGAAATTTGGAAAGATGAAAGATAGGACTGCTAGAAAATATATACCGCCACGATGAAGCTGCTTAGAATTAATGAAGTCCAAGCATTCATTAATCTTGCTTGTCTCAAACTTCACAAAATGGAGCCTCCCACCAAGAATAGGGTAGCTTCTCCTATTACCATTTGTAACTCCCAATCTCTCCTTGATAGACCTTTTCCTCTTATCATCAATTGACCGGTCTTCATGTCTTGAAAAATACACCAACTTAATGAGAGATCCTGCCAAGAAACCATTTAAGTACTTGAGATTTTTAGACACATCACACCTCAAGGCGTCAACAAAACTATCATGTTACACATTATCAACATGAAATTATAAAGAAAAAGAAAAAAGAAAAGAACTTAACAGTAGGTGAGAGGTTATCTGCCATTGTAAAATGGCTACTACATTTGCAACCATTTAAACCTTCTACTGTAAAAACATTATATTCATATGTTGAAACTAATGCATTTAGGTTACTATTTAAATACTTGGTGTCACTTGGATCCTGAAATTAAGGGCAATAGATGTTAGCTCCATTTACAAGTATGAGAAAATTTCTGAGAACTTTTAATGTTATTTATCCATCATCGTGCAGCTCTAAAAATTATTATCAAAGCCATGAAACATAGAAATGAAATTTTAGGAAAAGAAAATAAAATTATATGAAAGTTTTTAAAATTAGAATATGAATAGAGGGAAGCCAACAATGTAAAAACCTTGAGCAGCTAATGTGCCCATCCATATAATTGCCTTAAAGTTTCCTGGGTCATGCCACATGTTCAAAGAAAAGATGACCCCAAAAAAGATCATAATTTCATCAAGATTTCTCAAAAAGGGATTAAAAATTGCACATGTTCTTCACAACTCAGGCAGACAGGTATGTTAAAAAAAAGTTATCAATTTCCAACATGGTGAAGCAAATAGCGCATTGCATTCAGTCAAAAATCATTTGATCAGTTACTAAAAGTCATAAAGCCCCTTTGTTATGACATCAAACCAGATAGACCCCGCAAAAACATAGAAGTTTACTCATCCACCCATGATAGTATTCACACTAGAAATAACAAATCAATAGAAAATTGTCCTCCAACACCTAAAATTACTGAGGAAATAGGCAGTAAAAGAAGGAAAAAACTATGAAAGGCATAGAACAGTTTCCAACAAAATCACCCTCAAAGAAGGGGGTTGTTATGGATAGACATGTATGGCATGCACAATTAGGATTTAGCTTAAGAGTTTAACCAAATATATAGCCTTGGTACCTCTATATTCATGGCAAGAGAACTGATTCAAAGCAAACCAATAACTAACCAAACAAAAGCAATCCCAACCACAGGAAAATCACAATTGAACCAAGAAATAAGCAACAGAACCATTAAAACAAGAAAAAAAATGAAAGCTGAATTCACCTTTGAACCAAGAAATGAGCAACAGAACCATTAAAACAAGAAAAAAATGAAAGCTGAATTCACCTCCAATGTCCAAAGCCAGATGAGATATATCATCAGACTGATTGGGCAAGAGAATTGTTGGATGTCTTTCCTCAAAATTGTTCCCTTGAATGGCTGCACCACTAAGGTCAAGCTGCGGCCGAGAACCGGACCGGTGAATTGAATTTCCAGCCGGCAGAACCATCTCTCTCACTCCTCCCTCTTCTCTCACCTTATCTTTAGGCTCCGTCTCTTCACTATCCTCCTTTATATCGTTGCTTCCAGGAATAGGGTCTTCTTTGAGACAAGCCATTAACCCAAACTCTGCCCACCTACTCCCTAACCCCTCCCAACTCCCTGGTCAGGTCTAGTTAGTCAATTGTCCTGTTCTCCAAAACCAAAATTTTTCAGTAAAACAAGCAAATAGATGGATAAATGAATGAAACATACTAATAAAGTAGAAAAGACAAACACTAACCCGTTGAATTCAAAATTGAACCAAAACAAACCCACTTTTTGACCTGGAATTGCAATTTTCAATATAAAATTGGAACCCATCAATGTAAATATAATAGAAAACCCAAAATAAATAAATAAATAAATAAATAGAAACGGGTCTTCTTTCTCATGCAAATTCAATGCATTAAACCCAGGTATTTAAATCGACCATTAAACCTAAATCATCAGAAACAAGCTCAATCCTTTTTATCCGAATGTAAACAAACAGTCCAAAAATTTGGAAATTTGCAATACAATTGAGACCCAAATCAGAAAGCAAACAAAACCCAGCAATCAATGCATCCAACCAAACTAAAAATGACAGCACCCATTACATGATGATGAATAAAATTAAACCCTTCAAAAATTTTGAAAACAAAAGCCATGTGTTCTTATAGTTTGAAAACGACGTACCCTATAGAAACTGACCCAGATTGGAAATTTTTCCGTCGAAAAACAAAATAAATAAGAATTTGGATGAGTAGGAGAATGGAGAAGTACACTGGTTTGGGCGGTGGAATAACTGGACAGGAGTTGAACTTAAAATACACGCACTCCTAATAACAACTTTGTGAATTGGATCAACCTTTAGCTTCGTTGACAGGATTGTTGACCGTGCATAGGATTGAGAACCATGAATATAGGCACCGTTTGATCTCCTATTTAGAATAAAAAAACAAGAAAACAATTTCTGGAACAAAAAACTGATTTCTGTTTCACTTTCTTGAAAATAAAAAATACATTGTTTTCAATTGTTTGTGAGGGTTGTTTTAAAACATAATTAAGCAAACTCGTAGAATAATTAAAATTAAAATACAATATATAAAAATTATTTTAAAATATATTTAAGAACATTAAAAATATAATAAAATATTTATCAAAAACATTTTAAAAGAAAAATTATTTATCATAATTTTGTTGAAAACAGTTATCAAGACATATTTGTTTTTACGGTACATAGAGTTTAAGATAAGACATTCTTTTAATGTTAATTTAAAAAAATGTTATTAAAAAGAAATTTTAGAAAAATAAATAAAAAATAATGACATTCCATTTGTGTAATTTACTTCATCTAGATGGTTTTTTTAATATATTTTTTAAATACAGACTCATTTCTCTTAAATAAAAACTCAAAAATTAAGTTAAGAATTTGTTTGATACCGTTTTCAAAAACAATTCTAAAAATAGTTTTCAAGAACAATTTTTGAAAACTATTATTCAATGTTATGTAAAATAAAAGTTTGTTTAGAAACTAAAAATATTTTTAACCTATTTTTAATATTTTTAAATATGTTTTAAAAATTATTTTTATGTTTAATATTTTATTTTTAATCATGGTATAAGTTTGTATAATTATTTTTAAAACAATTTTTAAAAAATAATATAAAACAATTAAATATTTTATCTGAAAATATCATGTTTTCTATTCTTAAAAATAAAAAACTAAAAAATGGTTTTTGATTTTCAAATAAAAAACAATTTGTCTAATCTTTCCAAATCCCAATTGACATAAACTAAGATAATTTGAGAATTTTTTTATAACTTTTTTAAAATTGATATATTTATGCAAAAACTTTCCCTTGGTCAATTGGTTACGGTTGTGGTTGTTGTAGTAGCTCACTTTATTACAAGTGTGTTATACCTAATTTTGCTTAAATAGCTTTTTTTTTTTTTAAGTAGAATTTTTTTTTCTATTTTTAGAGATATTAGACTAATTTGAGTTAAATAGTAATTTTTTCTATTTTAAGGGATATTAGGAAATAATTCCAATAATTTAAAAATTAAGGATAAATAAAATAAAATAGTGCTCATTTTTATATTTGGAGATCAAGTTATTTTTTAAAAGATGTAGAATGTAAAATATATTCTAATTATAAAATGTTGGGATTGAAAATTACATTTTGTTATTAGGAAAATTATATTTGCATTAATCAAACATTTTTTTGCATCGTATTATTTACACATTCACCTAAAAATTAAAAGTCTATTAATATGTTTGTTCTATAATTTAAAAAATGTCTAGAACATTCTTTTCATTACTCTCGTACTAAATTTATCTTCTTCTACCATTTTATCTCAACCTATTACTTCTCAACCACAAACTTTAACTATAAATCATTTTATTTGAAACTAATTTGATATCCGAAGACTATTGTAGATATGATCATAATTAATTTGAATTATTTTATAAATTTTGTTTGAATCTATATGACATAAAATATTGATATCTTTTAGAGCTTATTCATATATAATTTTTGAATATATATATATATATATATATATTGTAAAAATGGGTGAAAAAAAATAGGAAGAATTATTGTAAATTTAAGATTAAGACTCATGCCAAGTTATAGATACATGAAGGACAACCAGTGTGAATAGAGTGGTCCATCAAAATTGGAAATTGCCAATAAAATTGAGACCCAAATCAAAAGGCAAACAAAACCCACTAATCATTTCATCCAACCAAACTAAAAATGACAGCCATGTTCTTATGGTTTGAACAAGAACGTACCCTCTAACGATAGAAATTGAGCCATATTGGAAAATTTTCCCATTGAAAAAAATTAATGAATAAGAATTTGGATGAGTAGGAGAATGGAATGGTTCTGGTTTGG
The DNA here is from genome assembly GCF_004353265.1 of Vitis riparia. Lineage (NCBI taxonomy): Eukaryota > Viridiplantae > Streptophyta > Magnoliopsida > Vitales > Vitaceae > Vitis > Vitis riparia. The sequence goes on along the minus strand of NC_048447.1, from coordinate 9,905,342 downwards.
GTGGAAATACACACACTTCCTACAAGAGCTTTGTGAATGAGATCGACCTTTAGTTAAGATTAAATCATTCCTTCGTCGGATTTTATTTTTATTTTTTTATGGTGTTATTTTAAAATATATATATATATATATATATATATATATTAAAAGGGATGATTACAAAAATGATACTTTTCTTTTCCTTTTTTATTTTTTATTTTATGATTTACTTCCTCTACGTGTTTTGTTAGCTCATTTTCTACTTGTTTTTGGTTTTTCAAAATTTATAAAAATTAATTAAATTTCTAAAAATGAAATAAATTTCATTCAAAAATGGGAAAATATGTCCTTATAAAATAATTTTTCAAAAAAATAATTAGAAGTATGTTTTTTTTAGGTTGTTGGTATTCTAGGTTTAATATTGACGGGAGGGAAACCAAGATTTCAATCTAGAGGGGCAATCTTTGCTAATTTTACTAATAATTATAAGATTAAAAATATAAAAAATTTAAATATTTATTGCTAATAACTTTCATGCAAGTTCATTGTTATGTTAAATAATTTTTCATATTTGAATAACTTCCTTGTTAATGCATTAAATATGTTTTTTTATTTCTTGATTTTTTTTTCAATTCCATAATAAATTTTAGAAAATTCAATGATTTGAATTAAAAGTTAACATAAAGTTTTGAAAAATGTTTTATTTTAAGAATATAAAAAAGAAATCAAAATATTAATAGAAATTTAGGCCTTGTTGGTGCACAGATGACGAGGTAAGGTTCGGCTAACTTCCCACATATGAAGACAATTATTCGTCTTGCATAAAGGAGTGTTCAGATGGGTTAAGGTTCCCACATATAGAGACAATCGTTCGTCCTACACAAAGGAATATTCAGATGGGTTTTCAAATGTGCTCCTCTAAAGCTTAAGTCAGAGATAGTAGACTTGAGTAAGAAAATGTTGTTTTTGAATAGTGACATCATACATTTCCTTTGGACATGGGTGACTATTTATTTTTGCTCATGTGTAACGTCTCCTCAAGCATTTTAATGGTGCTTTAATTGCGCTTGATTATGTGTTACTGTGGCAATGATTGTCGGCCCATAACGACTGTATTGGCTTAATGAGCCTTAAATACTCGCACTTTATCCTCATAACGACTGCATCAATCAAGGCTCCTACTTGGTACGCAATTAATTCTTGGAGGCAACTCTGTAGGAAGAGTGTAAATGTGAAAAAGTGTTTTAACGAACTCGGCTATTTTTTACAAAATTCAAAATAATTATTTTGTTTAATTTAATTTTATTCCATTTGACTTAGGTGGTGTTTGTTTTTTTACTTAATTCTAAATAGAACCTTAATGCTTAATAGTGTTAAATATTAGGTTGTTTGTTTTTGTAGTATTTTATTTCTATTAAGTATTAAAAAGTAAAAAAAAAACAATATGTTGTTTTTTCTATTTAGAAAAAGCTACATATTTTGGCTTTTTCTATTTAGTAAAAAGTTTGTAATAAGTCATGAAAAAGTAGAAAAACAAACAACCTAAATTCTAAAACTAAATTGCTTTTAGCAAAAAGCCAAAAAAACAAACACCACCTTAGTCTTTTATTTTTTTTATGAACTCTTTGGGGAGAGTCCTATTGGGACTATGCTAATAGAGTCCCGTTCTGCTTACAAGTAGAGTCTTGTTCCGCTTACAAGTAGAGTCCCGTTGGGACTGTGTTAGTGGCCTATAAAAGCAGGTCACCCTCACTCTCTAAACACTAATTTTTTCAAAGAGTTTTTTAGAGTGTCTTTCATACAACTATCTGGACGAATATTTCAGAACCTGAGTTACACACGTCTCACCTACAAAGTGCACTGAAGGCAATATTCATTAACTATTGAATCCTGGAAGTAGATCACTGGTACCCTAGTGCATTGAGTTCGTCTTTGAGGATGATAGATCTATTTCAAAGACAGTGCTTGTCACGCCTCAACCTATCATCAATAAGTTTTCTTGTTATTCATTTTATTCTTTGTTTGTGTGTTATGGGCTAGTCCTTTGTTTTCATACCCTTAAAACAACAATCTTGAAATATATCCCAAATGGAAGCTTCCCTAGTTCACACCCGTCTTGACACTTCTAAGATTGATCCCTTCAATAGGACATTCTTCAAGAAATGGCAGGAAAATGTTTTCTTTACAATTGATGTAGTGAACTTGGGACACATTTTGACTGACCCAAAACCAGAAGATGGTTTTGAATCATTGTCTACTTGGGAAACTGGTAATAAACAAGTTAAAATGCTATTCTTAGTACCCTTTCTAATGAACTTTTTGATGTTAATTGTCAATATAAGGTTGCAAAAGAAATTTGGGATCCAATGAATAAAAAATATATTTTGGAAAATATAGGAACTCAGAAATATGTCATAGGGAATTTTAGAAATTTCCAAATGACCACGGATAAAGATGTATCATATCAAATCCATGATTACCATTTGTTGATTAATGACTTAGCTATTGAAGACATTAAATTACTCGAACTTTTTGTGGCTGGTTATTTAGTAGAGACTCTTCTAGAGTCTGGGAAAGACTACAAAAATAACATGAAACAAAAAAAGGAAACAATTGTCCCTAGAAAATGTCATAATCCATATTAGGATTGAGAAACAAAACCGAAATAGGGACAATGTTGAGAAAGCTAAGGAACTGTCTTCTAAGGCTAATGAAAAACCCAAACCCAAACCTAAACCCAAAAACAATATGTCCAGAAAACAAAACTCTAGGACCAAGCCCAATGAATCAAACAAGGTTCGGAACCTAACTATTAAAAAACGAGGTAATTGCTTTGTCTGTGGCAAATTTGGACACCATGCAGCTTAATGCTGTCATAGGAAGAGAACTGAGAAGTCCAATTCAAAGGCAAATCTGGCAGAGATAGAGGTGATCATAGCAGTAATCTCCTCTAAGGTGAGCATGGTCACTAATATGAAGGACTGGGTGGTAGACTCTGAGGCTACCAGGCACATCTATGGAAACATAGTGCATTTACTTCCTATACCACTATAAAGGAAGGAGATGAACAAGTGTTCATGGATGATTCTAGATCTAATCCAGTGATTGGCAAAGAGAAAGTTATCATCAAGCTAACCTCTGGAAAAGTGTTTGCCCTCAATGACATTCTTCATGTGCCAAATATCCACTGGAACTTGGTGTCAGTATCTCTACTTGGGAAAGCAGGAGTGAGGATCTTGTTTGACTCTGACAAAATAGTTTTAACCAAGAATGATGCATTTGTGGGGAAGGGCTATTGTAATCAGGGTTTATTTATGTTGAATGTTTATGATATTATCAATAATAATGCATCTTCTTCTTCTACTTACATAGTTGATTCTTGTGATATTTGGCATGGTAGACTAGGACATGTGAACTTTTCAAATATGAAGAAAATGGTTGAATTGAGTTTAATCCCTAAGTTGTCCTTAGAAAACCATGGAAAATGCGATTCCTATGTAAAATAAAAAACCACAAAGGAATCTTGCAAATTAGTAGAAAAATAATCAGATATACTAAGAGTAATACATAATAACTTATAAGACCTAAAAAATACAATGATTAAAGGTGGTAAAAAATTCTACATAACTTTCATAGATGACTACTCAAGGTATACAAGGGTATATCTTTTGAGAAATAAAAATGAAGCAAGAAATGTTTTCATCAAGTACAAAAATGAAGTGAAAAATCAACTATGTAAGAAAATCAAAATGCATAGAACTGATAGGGGATGATAGTATGAGTCCAACCCTTTTAATTCTTTTTGTGAAGATCATGGAATCATTCACAAAACTACTCCTCTTTATTTTCCTAAGTCTAATGGAGTACCAGAAAGGAAAAATAAGACCTTAAAAGAAATGATGAATGCAATGTTGGTAAGTTCAGAAGCACCCTTGAATTTGTGGGGAGAAGCTATCCTCTCCGCTTGTCGTATTCAAAATAGAATACCTTACAAGAGAACTGGTAAAACTCCTTACCTAATATAGCATACCTGAAAGTGTGGGGGTGTTTAGCTAAAGTTCTTTTCCCTGAACCTAAAAAACGAAAACTAGGTCCTAAAACCTTTGATGCAATGTTCATTGGCTATGTTGAGAATAGTGCGGCATATAGATTTCTTGTTACTAAGTCAGAAAACAGTCTTGTAGATGTCAATACCATAATAGAAACAAAGAATGCAGATTTCTTTGAAAATATCTTTCCTATGAAACTAAATGATGAACAAGAAGTTTAGAAAACAAGTAGAGACGAGTCTATTGAACCTAGAAGGAGTAAAAGAAATAGAAAAGAAACAAACCTTAGAGATGGTTTCTACACCTTCCTAATATATGAGGACCCTAAATCCTACAAAGAAGTTATAACTTCTCCTAATGCATCATTCTGGAAAGAGCCCACTAATAATGAAATCGAATCAATCATGTGTAACCACACATGGGAGTTAGTAGATTTACCTCATGGTGAAAAGACTATTAGTTGTAAGTGGATCTTTAAAAGGAAGTTAAAAAAAGATGGGTCCATAGAGAAGTATAAAGCTCGATTAGTTGCCAAAGGCTTTAGACAAAGAAAATATATAAATTACTTTAACATTTTTTCCCTTATGACTATAATAGCGTTAATTAGAGTATTGATTGCTCTAGCTTCCATTCATAATCTGGTGATACACCAAATGGATGTCAAGACTGCATTCTTGAATGAAATTTTGGAAGAGGAAATTTATATGGAACAATCTGAGGCTTATGTAGTTCAAAGGAAGGAGAAAAAGGTGTATAGGCTGGTTAAATCACTATATGGGTTAAAACAAGCTCCCAAATAGTGTCACAACCAGTTTGATCATGTGTTAGTAACTAATGGATATTCCATTAACGATGTTGATAAGTGTATCTACAGTAAGTATGAGGATAACACATGTGTAGTCATCTGTCTTTATGTTGATGACATGATGATATTTGGAACTAGTCAAAAGGTTGTGTGTGAGACCAAAAATTTCCTAGGTTCTAAGTTAGATATGAAAGACCTAGGATAAACGGAGATGATTCTAGGAATTAAAATAACTAAAACAACTAATGGGCTTAAACTTTCTCAAGAGCACTATGTTGAGAAGATCCTAAGGAAGTTTGAATACTTTGATTGTAAACCAGTGTCAACTCCTTATGATCCTAGCTCACAACTAAAGAAAAATAGAGAACACAGTGTTGCCCAAATCGAGTATGCTCATATCATAAGGAGCCTAATGTACTTAATGAACTGTACCAGACTTGACATTGTTTATGCAGTAGGTAGATTGAGTTAGTACACCCAAAGTTCTAATCATGACCGTTGGACTACTGTTCGTAGAGTCCTTAAGTATTTGGGAGGCACCATTAACTATGGTTTGTGCTATAGTGGATTTCCAAGTGTCCTCGAACGATTTAGTGATGTAAATTGGATCTCGGATTTAGATGAGAATATTTACTAGTGGATATGTTTTCACCCTTGGTGGAAGTGTAGTTTCTTGGAAGTTCGCCAAACAAACTTGCATTACTCGGTCTATTATGGAGGTTGAGTTTATTGCCTTAGAAAATACAAGTTCTGAGGTTGAGTGGCTTAGAAACCTCTTAGTAGATATCCATCTGGACGATACCAACCTCATTTGTGTCTATGTGTTGTGACAACCAAGCTGCAATTGCTAAGACTAAGAGTAAAATATTTAATGGGAAGAATAGACATATATGCCTAAGGCACAATATTGTGCGGTAGCTGCTTGAAATATGGGTTATATTCCTAGAATTTGTGAAGTCAAAGTTGAATTTGGTTGATCCTTTGACCAAACCACTAAATAAGAAACTAGTGGAAGAAACATTGAGGGGAATGAGGCTTATGCCTATTACAAAAGTGAAAAGTAGTGATAACCTAACCTATTATAATGGAAATTCCATGAAATAGGTTCATATGGGTAATAACAAATCACTTGTTGACTAGAGGTGCTCTATCAACTTTAATTGTATGAGAGTTTATCCCTATGGTGTAGATAGAGCGTATTTTGCATTGACTAAGGTTGAGTGTTTACTCTTAATGAATACCATATTCCTTATGGATGGTATGTTTAAATGTAGAACATATTTGATGGATTCACCTATATGAGAGTGGAGGTGGAGTTGCCTCCTATGAGAACTTAGGCAGGTTCTCTGGAGCTTTCATGAATATTCAGGTAGGGCGCATAGCCTATTTGTGCCAACCTGTTATGTACAACTCGTAGTGTAGTTGAGAAAACTAATGTGGATAAAGGTCCCTTGAGTTACATTAAGAAATATTGGTTCATAGAAATTTATTTTCACTATGTTTTGTGATTCAATACTTATTTTTCCTAAGACTAATTCATAACCTTTGGGCACCAGTACTGATGCATTGGATTCTTTTTTTCTTCAACTTTTTTTCTTTCACATCTACACTCTGTGGGGGATTGTAAGAAGAGTGTAAATATGAAAAAATGTTTTAACGAACTCGACTATTTTTTACAAAATTCAAAATAATTATTTTGTTTAATTTAATTTTATTTTGTTTGACTTAGTCTTTTATTTTAGGTTGACTCTTTGGGAAGAGTCCCATTGGGACTGTGCTAGTAGAGTCTCGTTTCGCTTACAATTAGAGCCCCATTCCGCTTACAAGTAAAGTCCCATTGGAACTATATTAGTGGCCTATAAAAGCAAGTCACCCCTCACTCTCTAAACACTAATTTTTTCAGAGAGTCTTTCATGCATCTATTTGGAGGAATATTTTAGAACCCGAGTTATACACGTCTTGCCTACAGAGTGCACCCAAGGCAAGATTCATTAGTTGTTGAATCCTGGAGGTAGACCACTAGTACCCCAATGCACCGAGTTCGTCTTCGAGGAGGGTGAATCTATTTCTTGTTATTCATTATGTTCTTTGTTTATGTGTTTTGGGTTAGTCCTTTGTTTTCATACCCTTAAAACAACAAACTCAAGAGTCATTCTCACTGCCCAATCGTTTGGGACAATCCGTCTACTACCCTAGGACTAGACAAACTATCCGCTCGGCCTTATGTTTCACCATCCTGACAATTAGGTCATGGATGCAAACGACGATAGGGTACAGAACAACAGTGAAGGCCCACAAACCTTGTTTAGTAATTGTTTTCGAAAATAGTTCTGAAAAATAGTTCTTGAAAATTGTTTTCTAATGTTTTGTAGAACAAAAGTTTGTTTGAGAATATAAAATGTTTTTAATATTTTTAAATATGTTTTAAAAATAATTTTTATATTTAGTGCTTTATTTTTAATCATTCTACATGTCTGTATGATTATTTTCTAAAACAATTCTTAGAAAATAAGTGAAAACAATATAAAAGATATTATCTGAAAATACTCAATTTTCTATAAAATAATTTTTTTATTGTCAAATGTATTTCCTTGTTTTTTATTATGGAAAACAAAAAACTATTCTTGAGAATAGTTGTCAAATAAGCCCTTTAAGATTTATTTAATAAAAATGACAAATAAACTCATACTAAAATTGTAAAAAGTTGGACAAGTACAAAGATTCTTCTTATATGTAATCTATTTTTCTTCTTGAATATAGAAAATAAGTTAATAGATATTATTTAAATGAAAGAACGATGAAAAAGCTTTTTATTTCAAATAATTTAGAAAGAAATAAAAGATACTAATTTAATGATTAAGTTGATATAATTAATTATTTATATATATATTTTTTATAAAATTAGATCATTTGTACAATATATTTTATTTTAAAGTTGTATAAAGTTACTCCTTGTTGACCAAGTTGACCTTGAACTTTTTTTTTTTCTAAACCTATTGTTCATATTTGATTTAGCTTTTTCATTTATCAAGTTTGCCTTGAATAATAGGTCATTGATTTTCTCGATCTGGTCTCTTATTCTATTATGCTCCTCAATTGGAATGTGAATGATGATATCTTTGAGAAATATTTAATTTTTCTTATGTTTCATATCATTCTTAATATTTTTCCAAGAGTAGGAGATAGTTTTTATGACGTATCCAACCACACACGATAACTAAGTTCACTTATTAGCTTATGGTAGTCATGGATTTGAGATGATATATTCCTATATTTGATTCTTTGAAATTTTCAAAAATTTCCTATGACAATTTCCAACCCCAACATCTTCCAAAATGTAGTTCTTGTTCACAAAATGTATTTTTTGTGGAGAAGATGTTTTTTGTGTCTAGATGAGTGACACGTGGCAAAGAATATTCTCCAGCATATGAGAGATTTTTTTGGTAGAGGAGACTACCTTTAAGGAGCATTTTTAAAGAGTGGTGCAAACACTTTTTCTGAGGGGGGAACCGGTGGAAGACACGTAGCAAAGACTGTTTGGAGGAGTTGTGAAAGAGAAAAACAGAGAGAGAAAACTAGGGCAACAAGAAAAGTTTGAGAGCTTGAGAGAGTGAGATTTTAGGTTGTGAAAGTGAGTTGAACTGTGAAAAGAGCATAAAAAATATGGAAGCATTTTAGGTTGTGAGAGAGCCATTTTTGAGAATGTGGAAGGTGTTTTTGAGAAGGGTAGGAAGAGTAGAGAAAAAACAAGCAAAGTGCAGATGAGTATTCAGGGAGACTGTCTCGGGTAGCAAGCAGATTGGAGAGAGAGAGAGAGAGAGTGTGTGAGTAGGTTGTGAGTGGGTTTTGAGAGAGAAGAGATGGAGTGTCTTGCGAAAGAAGAAATAGGGAGAGAGAGAGGAACTGCAAGCATGAAGCAAGATTAATAGAGAGAAAGCATATGAATTAAGAATTTTTGGGATGGACTTTTGAAGGGATTTTTTTTTTTTTTTTTTTTGAGCCATGGAGGAGACTCACCAGGTATGTTGAGTTTCACATCTTCATATTTTCACACCATTCCGCTTGATGTTTTTGCTGGTTTATGGGTTGCTTGTATGCTAGTAGCTGTTGATCTTTCAAGTTATTTCTTTAGTTTGATTTGAGATTGATGAGACTTTTCTATTTCTTGATCTATTTCATATTATTTTATTTTTTTTTTGGATCTGTTTGTGGTCTTCCTCACCATCTTAAGCTCATTGAAAAAGTATGAAATGTGGTTTTATTATGTTTGATTTCATTTATTTGCTTTCTTCTTGTTTCTTTCTATTTCATCCATGTTCCCATTTCTACACCTTCCCTATTTTTCTGATGGCCTACTAAAAGAGCCAACCCAACATCTTTGCTTAAGGTAACCCTTCATGTGATTATATGTGGCTATGAAGATAAAGTAGAATGAAGATGTGAATTTTTGTCAAACTCTTCCATTAGCTAATCCAGAAATGTATGCAGTAATGGAATAATCCCACAACCAAATTTCCAAAAACTGCAACAATAAGGGCTAATAACTGGAATGGTAAAGCCAATTATTGGCATTTTATGATTCATCTAGTAGTCAAGATATTTTACCACTCGTCTGTACCATGAGTAGAGTGTCTTGGGGATGAAGTTGTTACAGAGCCATGTTGGTCATAGTATATGATTAAATAAGGTCCAACTATGGTGTGTGATTCAAGGTTTGAACTTGATAAGATGACCAACTTTTTAGTAATAATGATTCGATACTCAATTAAGAATATTTTTAATAAATATCCACTAGAGCATGTTATGGTGACTATGTTTTACCAAGTGTATGAATAGTTTATGCATGACATGTGATTAATATGGGAATACAACTCAATAGCTGCTAGAATAAGACTGTTGCATAATTGCATTATTATTGCTTTGGGTCATAGGATTTACATAACTGAGTTCTCTAGTGCAGGACCTTACACCAATAAAGCAATTGAAAAAAAAAACAAGAAAAAAAAAATGTTGAACAAAGGGAAAGAAGATCTTACACCAATAAAGCAATTTAAATAATAATAATAAAAAAACAGAAACTGAACAAAGAGAAAGATGACCTTATATTAATAAATCAACTGAAAAAAAATATAGGATGAACAAAGGATGAGAGAACTTTACACTAATAAAGCAACTAAAAAAACAAGAAAGAAAGAAGAAAAACAAAGGTTGAATAAAGGAAATGATGACCTTACACAAATAAAGCAACTGAAAAAAATAAGAAAGAAGAAAGAAAATAGAGGTTGAACAAAGGGAGAGAGAACCTTACACCAATAAAGTAATTGAAAAAACAAAAAGAAAAAAAGAAAAACAGAGATTGGATAAAGGGAGAAAGAACCTTATACCAATAAAGCAACTTAAAAAAAATAAGAAAGAAAAAAGAAAAACAGATGTTGAACAAAAGGAAAGAGAACCTTACACCAATAAAGCAACTAAAAAAAAACAAGAAACAAAAAGGAAAAATAGAGGTTGGACAAAGGGAGAAAAAACCTTACACCAATAAACAAAAGGAGAGATGACCTTACACTAATAAAACAACTTAAAAAAGAACAAGAAAGAAAAAAGAAAAATAGAGGCTAATAAAAGGAAAGATGACCTTACACTAATAAAGCAACTAAAAAAAAACAAGAAAGAAAAAAAAAAAAAAAACAAAGGCTGAATAAAGAGAAAGAACCTTACACTAATAAAGAACCTAAAAAAAAAAAAACATAGGTTGAAAAAAGGAAAAAAGGACATTCCATAAATAAAATAATTGAAAAAAAACAAGAAAAAAAAGAAGAAAAACAAATGTTGCACAAAGGGAGAGATGACTTCATACCAATAAAACAACTAAAAAAAACAAGAAAGAAAGAAGAAAAACAGAGGCCAAACAAAAAGAGAGAATTTTATACCAATAAAACAACTGAAAAAAGAATAAGAAATAAATAATAAAAATAAAGGTTAAACATGGGGAAATAAGACCTTACACCAATAAAGCAATTGAAAAAAAAACAAAAAAGAAAGAAAAAAAACAGAGGTTGAACAAATGGAGAGAATATTTTACACAAATAAAGCAATTCAAAAAGAATAAGAAAGAAATAAGAAAAATAAAGGATGAATAAAGGGAGAAAAAACCTTACATTAATAAACAAAAGGAGAAAGAACATTGCACTATTAAAACAATTGGAAGAAAAAAAAAACAAGAGAAAAAAAAACGTTGAATAGAGGGAGAGAGAGTCTTTTACCAATAAAGCAATTGAAAAAAAAACAAAAAAAGAAAGAAGAAAACAAAGGTTGAACAAATTGAGAAAATACCTTACACCAATAAAACAACTAAAAAAAACAAGAAAGAAAGAAAGAAAAAAAAAACATAAGCTAAACAAAGGGAAAAAAAACTTTATACCAATAAAGCAACCAAAAAAAATGAAAGAAGAAAAACAGAGACTGAACAAAGGAAGAGAGAACCTTACACCAATAAAACAATTAAAAAATTAGAAAAACAGAAGTCGAACAAATGGAAATAAGACCTTACACTAATGAAGTAACTGAAAAAACAAGAAAGAAAGAAGAAAAATAAAAGCTGAACAAAGGAAGAGAGGACCTTACACTAATAAAACAATTGAATGAAAAAAACCAAGAACAATAGAAGAAAAATAGAGGTTGAACAAAGGGAGATAAGACCTTACACCAATAAAACAACTGAAAAACAAAAACGTTTTTAATGATTATCCAATAATTTTTAGATTTGTTGTTTGCTTCATTTGATGATTTAACCATTAATTTGAATAAAATTCTATCAACATGTTTAGCTTTAGGTGCATTTATTTTTATAGCTTATGAGCATCCTGGCTAGACATTGCAACACAGTGTTCCAATCCTTAGTTTCCTAGTTTATCTTTCTTATAACAAAATTCATTGGAATTCATCCTTGAGGTAGGATACTAGATAGCTTTCGTCTATGTGTGGTTGTTATTCAACTACGATAAAAAAAAGGTACCGAAAGCAAATTTTGATTTTTGTTGCTAAAAAAAAGATTTGAAAAGAATAACAATCTCAACTACAATCTTTATTGTCATAATCTCAAAGTGGACCTAGTCATCTACCTAGTGAGTACTCAATTACTCCTGCAATGTTGGACCCTGGATCTTACCATACTCACTTTTGGAATTACAATTTTTTTATTAACTTTTATAACACTTTGAGAGTCTCAAAGTGTAGTGGATAGATTGTGAAAAAAATTACTATATATATATATATATATATATATATATATATATATATATATATATATATTTACAAATGATTGATATTAATGACAAGTTTAATGTTCGTAACACTGTCAACTACTATAATGTCAAACATATTAAAGATAATATATATGAAGTAGAAGCAAAATAAAACTATTTTAGGTTGGTGACATTCAAAACGGTGCATCCAAATGATAAAGAATTTTGTTCCTATGATATTGCGGAAACTTTAGATAGGCAGTATGTGTTGGGTGACAATCATAGTTATGTTGAATATGGAAAACATATAATTGTTTTTGAACACCACATTAACCTACAAGATTGGATCCAAGAACACCAACTTGTAATCGGACGTAGACTTATCCAAGAATTGATATTAATTCTACAGTATTTTTCTAATAGAAATTTTGTTTACTTTTTAATGTTTTTTCATTTTATATATTTTTATTTAGTTAATATTTCCTATTCGGTGAAACGTTTGAAGCTATTCAATACTTGGAATCATCAAAGAAACTGGAAGATGGATTTGGTATGGATAATGTAGTAGTGGTGAACGGTAGAGGGAAAATCACAAGATTATGTAGTGACCATATGAGACTAGATCTTCAGTTTATCCATAATAATATTGCACATGTGTTATACAACATTTTGAACAACTGCTATGGGCTCGAAATGAATAACACTAATGATTTCAAATTGCTTATTGATGTTTTAAAGGATCCACGAGCATTTCATGAGTAAGATTATTCATATATTAATTTTTATTTGTTGTTTTAATTTATATTAATTATTAATTGTTGGTTTCATTTATTGTACAATGATGATTTTATGATCATACATAAGCATCCCTTATTTATGACCCTTTCTTGTCGTACTGCTTTTCGTTTGTTCGTCCACGTATCTCTGCTTCAATATAGCAAATCATCAAACGTGTTGGCCTTTAGGAGGACTTTGACAAATATTTTTGTAATATATCCATGTATTAGCTCTTCACAGACCCAATAGGTGAAAAATAATAATAGACCAAATTATAGCGAAGAATTAAAAAGGGTTTTGGCATGACTAAGTTCTCATTATTCAAATTACCCTTGGTCATTTTTTGTCTTCATGGGAAATCTTGTAGCTCATGATATCGTGGAAAGTTTAAATTATTTCTATTTTATTTATATATATATTTTTTTAAATCTAAAAGATATATGTGTTTATGTAATGTAGGGAAATGCTCAAGTTTTAGACGAAGAGTTAAACCTTCTTTGGCCTGGTTTTTTTGGGATGGTATTCCATATGTTACTAGTATTTCACTTAAATTTTATTAATAGTAAGTGTTGCATACAATATACTTATGCCATTTTTTTATTAACTTTTCTAACACTTTGAGAGTCTTAATGTGCAATGGATAGATTGTGAAAAGAATTACTATATATTTTTTTACGAATGATTAATATTAATGATACGTTTAACGTCCATAGCACTATCAACTACTATATTGTCAAACATATTAAAGACAATATATATGAAGTAGAAGAAAAAGGAAACTATTTTAGGTTGGTGACTTTGAAAACAGTGCATCCAAATGATAAAGAATTTTGTTCCCATGATATTGCGGAAACTTTGGATAAGCAGTATGTGTTGGTTGACAATCATAGTTATGTTGAATATGGAAAACGTATAATTGTTTTTGAACACCACATTAGCCTACAAGATTGGATCCAAGAACACCAACTTGTAATCGGATGTAGACTTATCCAAGAATTGATATTAATTTTACAGTATTTTTCTAATAGAAATTTTGTTTACTTTTTAATGTTTTTTCATTTTATATATTTTTATTTAGTTAATATTTCCTATCCGGTGACATGTTTGAAGCTACTCAATACTTGGAATCATCAAAGAAACTAGAAGATGGATTTGGTATGGATAATGTAGTAGTGGTGAACGGTAGAGGAAAAATCACAAGATTATGTAGTAACAATATGAGACTAGATCTTCAGTTTATCCATAATAATATTGCACATTTGTTATACGACATTTTGAACAACTGCTATGGGCTCGAAAAGAATAACACTAATGATTTCAAATTGTTTATTGATGTTTTAAGGGATCCACGAGTATTTCATGAGTAAGATTATTCATATATTAATTTTTATTTGTTGTTTTAATTTATATTAATTATTAATTGTTGGTTTCATTTGTTGTACAATGATGATTTTACAACCATACATAAGCATCCCTTATTAATAACCCCTTCTTGCTATACTGCTTTTCTTTTGCTCGACCACATATCTCTGCTTCAGTATAGCAAATCATCAAATGTGTTGGCCTTTAGGCGGACTTTGAAAAATATTTCTGCAAGATATCCATGTATTAGCTTTTCATGGACCCAATGGGTGAAAAATAATAATAGACCAAATTATAGCAAAGAATTAAAAAGGGTTTTGGCATGGCCAAGTTCTAATTATTCAAATTACCCTTGGTCATTTTTTGTCTTCATGGGAAATCTTGTAGCTCATAATGTCGTGGAAAGTTTAAATTATTTCTATTTTATTTATACATTATTTTTTTATATAAATCTAAAAGATATATGTGTTTATGTAATGTAAGGAAATGTTAAAGTTTTAGACGAAAAGTTAAACCTTCTTTGTCTTGGTTTTCTTGGGATAATATTCCATATGCTACTAGTATTTCACAAAAATTTTATTAATAGTAAGAGTTGCATACAACATACTTATGCCAATTTTTATTTTTTATTAACTTTTCTAACACTTTGAGAGTCTCAATGTGCAATGGATAAATTGTTTAAAAAATTACTACATATTTTTTTACGAATGATTGATATTAATGAAAGGTTTAACATCCATAGCACTATCAGCTACTATAATGTCAGACATATTAAAGACAATATATATGAAGCAAAAGAAAAAAGAAACTATTATGGGTTGGTTACTTTGAAAACTGTGCATCCAAATGATAAAGAATTTTGTTCCCATGATATTGCGGAAACTTTGGATTAGCAGTATGTGTTGGTTGACTATCATAGTTATGTTGAATATGGACAACATATAATTGTTTTTGAACACCGCATTAGCCTACAAGATTGGTCCAAGAACACCAACTTGTAATCGGATGTAGACTTATCCAAGAATTGATATTAATTCTACAGTATTTTTCTAATAGAAACTTTGTTTGTTTTTTAATGTTTTTTTATTTTATATATTTTTATTTATTAAATATTTCCTATTCGGTGACATGTTTAAAGCTATTAAATATTTGATATCATGAAGGAAGCTTGACGATGGATTTAGTACGGATAATGTAGCAGTGATGAACGAACGGTGCAGGGAAAATCACAAGATTTTGTGATGACAATATGAGACTAGATATTTTGTTTATCAAGAAAAATATTGCACGTGTGTTACACGACATTTTGAACAACTGTTATGCGGTCAAAATGAATGAAACTAATGATTTCAAATTGCATATTGATGTTTTAAGGGATCCACGAGCATTTCATGAGTAAGATTATTCATATTTTAATTTTAATTTATTGTTTTAATTTATATTAATTATTAATTGTTGGTTTCATTTTTTGTATAGTGGTGTTTTCACGACCATACATAAGCATCCTTTATTTATGACATCTTCTTGCCGTACCGCTATTCGTTTGCACGCCCACGTATCTCTGCTTCAATATAGCAGATCATTAAAAGTGTTGGCCTTTAAGAGGACTTTGGCACATATTTCTGAAAGATATCCATGTATTAGCTCTTCATGGACCTAATGGGTGAAAAATAATAATAGACTAAATTATAGCCATGAATTGAAAAGGGTTTTAGCATTGTCAAGTTCTCATTATTCAAATTACCCTTGGTCATTTTTTGTCTTCATGGGAAATCTTATAGCTCATGATGTCGTGGAAAATTTAAATTATTTCTATTTTATTGATAAATTAATTTTTTTATAAATCTAAAATATATATGTGTTTATGTAATGTAGGGAAATGCTCAAGTTTTAGACGAAGAGTTAAACCTTCTTTGGTCTGGTTTTCTTGGGATGGTATTCCATATGCTACTAGTATTTCAAATAAATTTTATTAATAGTAAGAGTTGCATACAACATACTTACGCATATTTTTTTGTTTTTATTAACTTTTGTAACACTTTGGAAGTCTCAATGTGTAGTGGATAGATTGTGAAAAAAAAACTATATATTTTTTTACGAATGATTGATATTAATGACAGGTTTAACGTCCATAACACTATTAGCTACTGTAATGTCAGACATATTAAAGATAATATATATGAAGTATAAGAAAAAGGAAACTATTTTAGGTTGGTGACTTTGAAAACAGTGCATCCAAATGATAAAGAATTTAATTCCTATGATATTGCGGAAACTTTGGATAAGCAGTATGTGTTGGCTGAAAATCAAAGTTATGTTGAATATGGACAACGTATAATTGTTTTTGAACACCACATTAGCCTTCAAGATTGGATCCAAGAACACAAACTTGTAAATGGACATAGACTTATCCAAGAATTGATATTAATTCTACGGTATTTTTCTAATAGAAATTTTGTTTACTCTTTAATGTTTTTTTATTTTATACATTTTTATTTAGTTAATATTTCCTATTCGGTGACATGTTTAAAGCTACTCAATACTTGGTATCATGAAAGAAGCTGGATGATAGATTTGGTACGGATAATGTAGAAGTGATGAATGGTGCAAGGAAAATCACAAGATTTTGTGATGACAATATGAGACTAGATATTTAGTTTATCAAGAAAAATATTGCACGTATGTTACACGACATTTTGAACAACTGCTATGGGCTCGAAATGAATGAAACTAAAGATTTCAGATTGCATATTGATGTTTTAAGGGATCCACGAGCATTTCATGAGTAAGATTATTCATATATTAATCTTTATTTATTGTTTGAATTTATATTAATTATTAATTATTGGTTTCATTTGTTGTACAGTGATGTTTTCACGACAATACATAAGCATCCCTTATTTATGACTCCTTCTTGTCGTACCGCTTTTCGTTTACACGCCCATGTATCTCTGCTTCAATATAGCAAATCATTAAAAGTGTTGGCTTGTAGGAAGAGTTTGGCACATATTTCTGAAATATATCCATGTATTAGCTCTTCATGGACCCAATGGGTGAAAAATAATAATAGACCAAACTATAGCCAAGAATTGAAAATGGTTTTGGCATGGCCAAGTTCTCATTATTCAAATTACCCTTGGTCATTTTTTTTCTTCATGGGAAATCTTGTAACTCATGATGTCATGACAAGTTTAAATTATTTCTCTTTTATTTATAAATTATTTTTTTTTATATAAATCTAAAATATATATGTGTTTATGTAATGTAGGGAAATGCTCAAGCTTTAGACGAAGAGTTAAACCTTCTTTGACATGGTTTTCTTGGGATGGTATTCCATATGCTATTAGTATTTCACATAAATTTTATTAATAGTAAGAGTTGCATACAACATACTTATGCCAATTTTTATTTTTTATTAACTTTTCTAACACTTTGAGAGTCTCAATGTGCAATGGATAAATTGTTTAAAAAATTACTACATATTTTTTTACGAATGATTGATATTAATGAAAGGTTTAACATCCATAGCACTATCAGCTACTATAATGTCAGACATATTAAAGACAATATATATGAAGCAAAAGAAAAAAGAAACTATTATGGGTTGGTTACTTTGAAAACTGTGCATCCAAATGATAAAGAATTTTGTTCCCATGATATTGCGGAAACTTTGGATGAGCAGTATGTGTTGGCTGACTATCATAGTTATGTTGAATGTGGACAACATATAATTGTTTTTGAACACCACATTAGCCTACAAGATTGGATCCAAGAACACCAACTTGTAATCGGATGTAGACTTATCCAAGAATTAATATTAATTCTACAGTATTTTTCTAATAGAAATTTTGTTTGTTTTTTAATGTTTTTTTTATTTTATATATTTTTATTTAGTTAATATTTCCTATTCGGTGACATGTTTAAAGCTATTAAATATTTGATATCATGAAAGAAGCTTGACGATGGATTTAGTACGGATAATGTAGCAGTGATGAACGGTGCAGGGAAAATCACAAGATTTTGTGATGACAATATGAGACTAGATATTTTGTTTATCAAGAAAAATATTGCACGTGTGTTACACGACATTTTGAACAACTGTTATGCGTTCAAAATGAATGAAACTAATGATTTCAGATTGCATATTGATGTTTTAAGGGATCCACGAGCATTTCATGAGTAAGATTATTCACATTTTAATTTTAATTTATTGTTTTAATTTATATTAATTATTAATTGTTGGTTTCATTTTTTGTATAGTGATGTTTTCACGACCATACATAAGCATCCTTTATTTATGACCTCTTTTTGTTGTACCGCTTTTCGTTTGCACGCCCACGTATCTCTGCTTCAATATAGCATATCATTAAAAGTGTTGACCTTTAGGAGGACTTTGACACATATTTCTAAAAGATATCCATGTATTAGCTCTTCATGGACCCAATGGGTGAAAAATAATAATAGATCAAATTATAACCAAGGATTGAAAATGGTTTTAGCATGGCCAAGTTCTCCTTATTCGAATTACCGTTGGTCATTTTTTTTCTTCTTAAGAAATCTTATAGCTCATGATGTCGTGGCAAGTTTAAATTATTTTTGTTGTATATATAAATTAATTTTTTTTTATAAATCTAAAAGATATATGTGTTTATGTAATGTAGGGAAATGCTCAAGTTTTAGACGAAGAGTTAAACCTTCTTTGGCCTGGTTTTCTTGGGATGGTATTCCATAGGCTACTAGTATTTTACATAAATTTTATTAATAGTAAGACTTGCATACAACATACTTACGCCAATTTTTTATTTTTATTTTATTAACTTTTCTAATACTTTGAGAGTCTCAATGGGCAATGGATAGATTGTGAAAAAAATTACTATATATATTTTTACGAATAATTGATATTAATAACAGGTTTAACGTCCATAGCACTATCAGCTACTATAATGTCAAACATATTAAAGACAATATATATGAAGTAGAAGAAAAAGGAAACTGTTTTAGGTTGGTGGCTTTGAAAACAATGATGATAAAGAATTTTGTTCCTATGATATTGCGGAAACATTAGATAAACAGTATGTGTTGGTTGACTATCATAGTTATGTTAAATATGGACAACGTATAATTGTATTTGAACACCACATTAGCCTACAAGATTGGATCCAAGAACCCCAACTTGTAATCGGACATAGACTTATCCAAGAATTTATATCAATTCTACGGTATTTTTCTAATAGATATTTTGTTTACTTTTTAATGTTTTTTTATTTTATACATTTTTATTTAGTTAATATTTCCTATTTGGTGACATGTTTAAAGCTATTCAATATTTGGTATCATGAAAGAAGTTGGACGATGGATTTTGTACGAATAATGTAGCAGTGATAAACAATGCAAGGAAAATCACAAGATTTTGTGATGACAATATGAGACTAGATATTTAGTTTATCAAGAAAAATATTGCACGTGTGTTACACGACATTTTGAACAACTACTATGGGCTCGAAATGAATGAAACTAATGATTTCAGATTGCATATTGATGTTTTAAGGGATCCACGAGCATTTCATGAGTAAGATTATTCATATATTAATTTTTATTTATTATTTTAATTTATATTAATTATTAATTGTTGGTTTCATTTGTTGTACAATGATGTTTTCACGACCATACATAAGCATTTCTTATCCATGACCCCTTCTTTCCGTATTGATTTTCGTTTGCATGCCCATGTATCTTTACTTTAATATAGCAGATCATTAAAAGTGTTGGCCTTTAGAAGGAGTTTGACACATATTTCTGAAAGATATTCATATATTATCTCTTCATGGACCCAATGAGTGAAAAATAATAATAGATCAAATTATAGCCAAGAATTGAAAAGGGTTTTGGCATAGCCAAGTTCTCATTATTCAAATTACCTTTGGTCATTTTTTGTCTTCATGGGAAATTTATTAGCTCATGATGTCGTGGCAAGTTTAATTTTATTTCTGTTTTATTTATAAATTATTTATTTTATAAATCTAAAAGATATATGTGTTTATGTAATGTAAGGAAATGCTCAAGTTTTAGACGAAAAGTTAAATGTTCTTTCGTCTGGTTTTCTTGGGATGGTTTTCCATAGTTTACTAGTATTTATTTAGTTAATATTTCCTATTCGGTGATATGTTTAAAGCTATTCAATACTTGGTATCATGAAAAAAAGTTGGACAATAGATTTTGTATGGATAATGTAGCAGTGATGAACGGTGCAGGAAAAATCACAAGATTTTGTGATGACAATATGAGACTAGATATTTAGTTTATCAAGAAAAATATTGCAAAAGTGTTACACGACATTTTGAACAACTGTTATGCGCTCAAAATGAATGAAACTAATGATTTCAGATTGCATATTGATGTTTTAAGGGATCCACGAGCATTTTATGAGTAAGATTATTCATATATTAATTTTTATTTATTGTTTTAATTTATATTAATTATTAATTGTTGGTTTCATTTGTTGTACAGTGATGTTTTCACAACCATACATAAGCATCCTTTATTTATAACATCTTCTTGTCGTACCGCTTTTCATTTGCACGCCCACGTATCTCTATTTCAATATAACAGATCATTAAAAGTGTTAGCCTTTAGGAGGACTTTGGCACATATTTTTGAAAGATATCCATGTATTAGCTCTTCATGGACCCAATGGGTGAAAAATAATAATAGACCAAATTATAGCCAAGAATTGAAAGGGGTTTTAGCATGGCTAAGTTCTAATTATTCAAATTACCCTTGGTCATTTTTGGTCTTCATGGGAAAATCTTGTAGCTCATGATGTCGTGGCAAGTTTAAATTATTTCTGTTTTATTTATAAATTAATTTTTTTTAGAAATCTAAAAGATATATGTGTTTATGTAATGTAGGGAAATGCTCAAGTTTTGGACGAAGAGTTAAACCTTCTTTGACCAGGTTTTATTGGGATGGTATTCCATATGCTACTAGTATTTCACATAAATTTTATTAATAGTAAAAGTTGAATACAACATACTTATGCCAATTTTTTTCTTTTTATTAACTTTTCTAACACTTTGAGAGTCTCAATGTGCAATGGATAGATTATGAAAAAAATTACTATATATTTTTTTACGAATGATTGATATTAATGACAGGTTTAACGTTTATAGCACTATCAGCTACTATAATGTCAAACATATTAAAGACAATATATATGAAGCAAAAGAAAAAGGAAATTATTTTAGATTGGTGACTTTGAAAACAGTGCATCCAAATGATAAAGAATTTTGTTCCCATGATATTGCGGAAACTTTGGATGAGCAGTATGTGTTGGCTGACTATCATAGTTATGTTGAATATGGACAACATATAATTGTTTTTGAACACCACATTAGCCTACAAGATTGGATCCAAGAACACCAACTTGTAATCGAATATAGACTTATCCAAGAATTGATATCAATTCTGCGGTATTTTTCTAATAGGAATTTTGTTTACTTTTTAATGTTTTTTTATTTATTTTATACATATTTATTTAGTTAATATTTGCTATGCAGTGACATGTGCAAAGCTATTCAATACTTGGTATCATGAAAGAAGCTGGACGATGGATTTGGTACGGATAATGTAGAAGTGATGAACGATGCAGGGATAATCACATGATTTTGTGATGACAATATGAAACTAGATATTTAGTTTATCAAGAAAAATATTGCACGTGTGTTATAGGACATTTTGAAAAACTATTATGGGCTCGAAATGAATGAAACTAATTATTTCAGATTGCATATTGATGTTTTAAAGGATCCACGAGCATTTCATGAGTAAGATTATTCATATATTAATTTTTATTTATTGTTTGAATTTATATTAATTATTAATTTTTGGTTTCATTTGTTTTATAGTGATGTTTTCATGACCATACATAAGCATCCCTTATTTATGACCCCTTCTTGCCGTACTGTTTTTCGTTTGCATGCCCACGTATCTCTACTTCAATATAGCAGATCATTAAAAGTGTTGGTCGTTAGGAGAACTTTGGCACTTATTTCTGAAAGATATCCATGTATTAGCTCTTCATGGATCCAATGAGTCAAAAATAATAATAGACTAAATTATAACCAAGAATTGAAAAGAGTTTTGGCATAGCCAAGTTCTCATTATTCAAATTACCTTTGGTCATTTTTTGTCTTCATGGGAAATTTATTAGCTCATGATGTCGTGACAAGTTTAATTTTATTTCTGTTTTATTTATAAATTATTTATTTTATAAATCTAAAAGATATATGTGTTTATGTAATGTAAGAAAATGTTCAAGTTTTAGACGAAGAGTTAAACCTTCTTTGGCCTGATTTTCTTGGGATGGTATTCCATATGCTACTAATATTTCACATAAATTTTATTAATAGTAAGAGTTACATACAACATACTTATGCCAAAAAAAAATTATTAACTTTTCTAACACTTTGAGAGTCTCAATGTGTAATGGATAGATTGTGAAAAAAATAACACTATATTTTTTTACGAATAATTGATATTAATGACAAGTTTAACATCAATAGCACTACCAATTACTATAATGTCAGACATATTAAAGCCAATATATATGAAGCAAAAGCAAAAGGAAACTATTTTAGATTGGTGACTTTGAAAACAATGAATCCAATTGACGAAGAATTTAATTTCTATGATATTGCGAAAACTTTGAATAATCAGTATGTGTTGGCTGACTATTATAGTTAAGTAGAATCTAGACCACGTTTAATTTTTTTTTTTAACACCACATCAGCCTACAAGATTGGATCCAACAACACAAACTTGTAATCGGACATAGACTTAACCAATAATTGATATCAATTCTACGATATTTATGTAATAAACATTTTATTTACTTTTTAATGTTTTTTTTTATATATATATTTTTATTTAGTTAATATTTCCTATTCGGTGACATGTTTGAAGCTATTCAATATTTGGTATCATCAAAGAAGCTAGAAGATGGATATGGTATGGATAATGTAGTAGTGGTGAACGATAGAGGGAAAATCACTAGATCATGTGATTACAATATGAGACTAGATCTTTAGTTTATTCAAAATAATATTGCACGTGTATTATACGACATTTTGAACAACTGCTATGGGCTCAAAATCAATCAAACTAATGATTTCAGATTGCTTATTGATGTTATAAGGGATCCATGAGCATTTCATGAGTAAGATTATTGATATATTAATTTTTATTTATTGTTTTAATTTATATTAATTATTAATTGGTTGTTTCATTTGTTGTACAGTGATATTTTCACGATCATACATAAGCGTCCCTTATTTATGACCTCTTCTTACCGTACTGTTTTTCGTTTGCTCGCCCACATATCTCTGCTTCAATATAGCAGATCATCAAAAGTGTTGGCCTTTAGGAAGACTTTGACACATATTTCTGCAAGATATACATGTATTAGCTCTTCATGGTACCAATGGGTGAAAAATAATAATAGACCAAATTATAGCCAAGAATTGAGAAGGGTTTTGGAATGGCCAAGTTCTCTTTATTCAAATTACCCTTGGTCATTTTTTGTCTTCATGGGAAATTTTGTAACTCATGATGCCGTGGAAAGTTTAATTTATTTCTATTTTATTTATACATTTTTTTTATATAAATTTAAAAGATATATGCGTTTATTTAATGTAGGAAAATGCTCGAGTTTTAAACGAAGAGTTAAACCTTCTTTGACTTGGTTTTCTTGGGATGGTATTTCATATGCTACTAGCACTTCACATAAATTTGATTAATAGTAAGTATTACATACAACATACTTATGCTAATTTTTTTTTAAAAAAAAAATTATTAACTTTTCTAACACATTGAGAGTCTTAATGTGTAGTGGATAGATTGTGAAAAAAAAAAGTTACTATATATTTTTTTTTTTTATGAATGATTGATATTAATGACAGGTTTAACGTTCGTAACACTATCAGCTACTATAATGTCAGACATATTAAAGACAATATATATAAAGCTGAAGTAAAAGGAAACTATTCTAGGTTGGTGACTTTGATAACAGTGCATCCAAATGATAGAGAATTTCGTTCCTATGATATTGCGGAAACTTTGGATAAAAAAGTATGTGTTTGCTGGATATCATAGTTAAGTAGAATTTGGACAATGTATAATTATTTTTGAACACCACATCAACCTATAAGATTAAATCCAACAACACCAACTTGTAATCGAACATAAACTTAACCAAGAATTGATATCAATTTTATGATATTTTTGTAATAAACATTTTATTTACTTTTTAATGTTTTTTTATTTTATATATTTTTATTTAGTTAATATTTCCTATTTGGTAACATGTTTGAAGCTATTCAATACTTGGTATCATCAAAGAAGCTGGAAGATGAATTTGGTATGGATAATGTAGCAGTGATGAACGGTACAGGGAAAATCACAAGATTTTGTGATGACAATATGAGACTAGATATTCAGTTTATCAAGAAAAATAATGTGTTACACGACATTTTGAACAACTACTATGGGCTCGAAATGAATGAAACTAATGATTTCATATTACATATTGATGTTTTAAGGAATCCACGAGCATTTCATGAGTAAGATTATTCCTATGTTAATTTTTATTTATTGTTTTAATTTATATTAATTATTAATTGTTGGTTTCATTTGTTGTACAGTGATGTTTTCACGATCATACATAAGCATCCCTTATTTATGACCCCTTCTTGCCGTACTGTTTTTCGTTTGCACGCCCACATATCTCTGCTTCAATATAGCAGATCATTAAAAGTGTTGGCCTTTAAGAGGACTTTGGCACATATTTCTGCAAGATATCCATGTGCTCTTCATGGACCCAATGGGTCAAAAATAATAATAGACCAAATTATAGTCAAGAATTGAAAAGGGTTTTGACATGACCAAGTTCTCATTATTCAAATTACCCTTGGTCATTTTTTTGTTTTCATGAGAAATCTTGTAGCTCATGATGCCTTGACAAGTTTAATTTATTTCTATTTTATTTATACATTATTATTTTTTATAAATCTAAAAGATATATGTGTTTATGTAATGTAAGGAAATGTTCAAGTTTTAAACGAAGAGTTAAACCTTCTTTGGCCTGGTTTTCTTGGGATGATATTCCATATGCTATAGCATTTCACATAAATTTGATTAATAGTAAGTGTTGCATACAACATACTTATGCCAATTTTTATTTTTTTTATTAACTTTTCTAACACTTTGAGAGTCTCTATGTGTAGTGGATAGATTGTGAAAAAAATTACTACATATTTTTTTTACAAATGATTGATATTAATAATAGGTTTAACGTCAATAGCACTATTAGCTACTATAATGTTAGACATATTAAAGATAATATACATGAAGCAAAAGCAAAAGCAAACTATTTTAGTTTGGTGACTTTGAAAATAGTGCATCCAATTGATGAAGAATTTCATTCATATGATATTGCGAAAACTTTGGATAAGCAGTATGTGTTGGCTGGCTATCATAGTTAAATAGAATTTGGACAACATATAATATTTTTTTGAACACCACATCAACTTGCAAGATTGGATTCAACAACACCAACTTGTAATCGGATATAGACTTAACCAAGAATTGATATCAATTCTACGATATTTATGTAATAAACATTTTATTTACTTTTTAATGTTTTATTTTATTTTATATATTTGTATTTAGTTAGTATTTGCTATCTGGTGACATGTTTGAAGCTATTTAATACTTGGTATCATCAAAGAAGCTGTAAGATGGATTTGGTATGGATAATGTAGTAATGGTGAACGATAGAGGGAAAATCACAAGATCATGTGATTACAATATGAGACTAGATCTTCAGTTTATCCAAAATAATATTGCACGTGTATTACACGACATTTTGAACAACTGTTATGGCTCGAAATGAATCAAACTAATGATTTCAGATTGTTTATTGATGTTGTTAGGAACTTGAGACTAATCCAACCTATAGTAATCACCTTAGAGGGGGGGGTTAGCCTCAAATTTCTAACAATTGGTATCAGAGCAAGGCTTCTTATTTAAGACTTAACCGTCTAAGAAGTAATGGCTAATCCATCGAGCTCATCCCACATTGAAAGTTTTTCAACCAACCGACCTCCACTTTTTACGGGAACCGATTATCCCTATTGGAAAACCAAAATGACTTGGTTTCTCCACTTTATTAATCTTGATTTATGGGATGTCATTGAAGATGGTCCCCACATTCCTTCAAAATTAGAAAATGGAGTGATGGTTCCAAAACCTAAGCATGAATGGGATGAACTTGATAGAAAGAAATTTCAATTAAATGCTAAAACCGTTTTTATCTTACATTGTGCTATTGATAGAAATGAATTTAATCGTATTTGACATTGTAAGTTGGCTAAAGAAATTTGGAGACTATTAGAAAACACTTATGAGGGAAACAACTAAGTTAAAGAGTCTAGAATCAATATCCTTGTGCATGATTATGAATTATTTTCTATAAAGGATTTTGAATCTGTTGTTGAGATGTTTTCCAGGTTTCTTGTGATTGTGAATGAACTTGAAGCCTTGGAAAGACCTACACCGAAGTAGAGAAATTCATGAAGATCTTAAGGTCTCTACCAAAGAAATGGGAAACAAAAGTGACGGCTATTCAAGAAGCAAAGGATCTCACCAAACTTTCACTTGAAGAACTCATTGGCTCACTCATGACTTATGAGATAGAATTGTACAATCATCAAATAGTTGAAGAAAATAAGAGAAGTATAGCCTTCATGGCTTTAACAAATGATGATGAAGATGAAGAAAGTGAAAGTGAAAGTGATGAAGACTCTATGGAAGAAGAATGCACAAATGAGGATGCCAACATGTGCTTTATGACTTTGGAAGAACATCAAGATGAGGTAAATTCCAACTCTAACCATTTTGAATTTTAAGATGCACTTCAAGAATTATATTTTGATCTTGAAAAACTTGTTTTCAAAAATATTTCTCTCAAGAAAAAGAATTCTTGTCTTCAAAATGAGCTCAATGAGCATGAAAATTTTGAAAATATTGAGAAGGCAAAAATCTCTTTTGAAAAGGAAAATGAGGAGTTAAAAATTCTCAAATGGCCAAAAGACTTTTGATATGATTTTGACAAATCAAAAAATGCATTTTTGATAAAAAGAGGCTAGCCTACAAGTCTTTCAAAAATCAATTTTTTTTTTTTTTTTTAAAAAGAAAGCCTCTAGTTTTTCACCTTCAACTATTTGCAATTTTTGTGAAAAATGAGGTCACATTAGTAATATTTGTCCCTTAAGAAAATCTCCCCATGTTCTTCAAAACTCTAAATTATTTTGGATTCCAAAGGGAAGAAAGACTAACCCTCTAGGACCCAAAAGGATATGGGTACCAAAGGTTACTAAATTTGTTTTGTAGGGGTCCATACAAGAAGGAAGATATGCTTACCTTGGAAAGAATGCATTGATGATATTGGTAATGGTATCCTTTCTAAAGCTTAATTTGAAATATCATTTTTGCTAACACTTGGTATATTTTGGCATATTAATAATATATCATTTGGTATCACTTTGATAAAATTAGTATATTTGTTAAACCAAGGTTTGGATTAAAAAGAAGATTTTTTACACCTAGGTAAAACTAAATGATCATATGCTTGTATGCCCTAAAAGTGTTATTCAATGCATGTTATATATCTTTTTAAATGCATATGTTCTCCCATATATTTTTTCCAAATCATGTTTTAAATTGGGAATGCTCTAAAGATGAGCAATCTTTTATTTGGAAACTATTCTCAAATGAAAAAGGGGAAGATTCATTTTCATGAGAAATCATATCATGCTTATTGTTTATTTTTTAAAACTCTTGATAACATGTGATTCCTCTTATATACTTTATTGAAACTTTTTGTTGATGACAAAAAGGGAGAGAAGTAATGGTAGGTTGCTAACTTGGGAAGATATTTCAATATTGTTTTAGCAATCCTATTCATATTGATGTTATGTGCTTTATTGGTTATATATGTATGCATCATTTTTAATAATAATGTTTTGCCAAATTGCTAAATGCTCTTTATGCTATTTATGTTTGATTATATCATTTTGAGCATCCTTAATATACTCCTTGAAGTTTCTAAACTTGAAAATTTTCTAAATTCATAGGAGCGTATACTAAGGGGGAGCTTTTTAGCAACCTTGGTTTTGTCATCATAAAAAAGGGGGAGATTGTGAAACCAAAGTTTGGTTAATCTTGATTTTGATGATAACAAAATAAGGTTTATAACTAATGATCATATTTCAAGTGTGATTAGGCAAGACGATTTCCAAGGTGGCAACCATAAAAACAAATCAAGCCAAGGAGAAATCATGAAGAAGAAGATCACCTCAAAGAAAAGAGTTTTTCAAGACCCAAGCTTCATAAGATCTCTTTGTAAGGTTGTTGGTGCACTAGGACTTTCATGCATTTCATTCTTTATTTATGCACCAAAATCATCCAAGAGTAATATTGTTTTAAATATCTTTAGAATTGGATGATTTCATGTTTTCAATTAAAACCTTGTGTTAAATGTTTTTCAAACTTGTGTTTAAAAGGTTTTATGTTGAAAAAGATTGGGTGTTGAGTCAAAAATGGCTCAGCCGGTTGACCGGTTGAGGAATCGGTTGATCGATTGTGCTCATCCAGTTGAGGACCGGTTGAAGGAGGCCAAAAAGTTTCTCTCTCTCCCAATGGCCTTCTCTTTCCGGTCAAGGTAATTCTCTTCCTGGTCGAGGTAATTCTCTTCTCGGTTGAGGACCGATCAAGGTCCGGTTAAGGCCAACGGTCACTTGCCAAGCATTTAATGCTAACGGCTAGTCAACCGGTCGACCCCTAGCTCGACCGGTCGAACCCCTAAATGGCTAGTTTGGTTTTTCTCTTCTATAAAAAGGCTCCAAACTTCATTGTTTAAATAACTTAACCTTCCCAAATCTTTCTTGATTATATTTGAGCCTTGGAAGAGTATTTTTTAGTACACCATTATTTCAAAATTTGCATATCTTTAGTGCACCATTCAATCCTAGTTTTTCTTATATCATTTGAGCTTAAAGTTCTTATGCTAGGATTTTTGAGAGATCATTCATTTTTAAATCTTTGAGAGGAAGTTTCTCAAGTGTGGGGTATCACTTGAGGGGTTGTTCAAGAGTGGGATATTTCTTGAGAAGTGTAAAGGGTGCTTGGAGCCAAAAGTCCAAGATGGTGAATTGAAACCATAATCCAATTGTATTGCTTGAAGGCTTGGTTTGGAAGCCTTGGATTAGTGGAACCTCAAGCTCGGGATTGAAACTAAAGGAGAGTGGATGTAGGTCGGGTTGCGCCGAACCACTATAAACTCTTGTGTTTGCATTCTCTCTTCCCTACTCTTTAATTTATATACAATTGTCTATATATTGATTATTATATACTTGCATATAATTGTCTCTTGCATTCACTTGTTTAAATTTGCGAAAAAAGACCATCACCCTATTCACCCCCCCCCCCCCCCCCCCCCCCCCCCTCCCTCTAGGGTGATTACCATAGGTTGGATTAGTGTCAAATTCCTAACAAATGTTTTAAGGGATCTATGAGCATTTCATGAGTAAGATTATTCATATATTAATTTTCATTTATTGTTTTAATTTATATTAATTATTAATTGTTGGTTTCATTTGTTGTATAATGATGTTTTCACGACCATACATAAGCGTCCCTTATTTATGACCTTTTCTTGCCGTACTGTTTTTCATTTGCTCGCCCACATATCCCTGCTTCAATATAGCAGATCATTAAAAGTGTTGGCCTTTAGGAGGACTTTGACACATATTTCTGCAAGATATACATGTATTAGCTCTTCATGGACCCAATGGGTGAAAAATAATAATAGACCAAATTATAACCAAGAATCAAGAAGGGTTTTAGCATGACTAAGTTCTCATTATTCAAATTACCCTTGGTCATTTTTTGTATTTATGGGAAATCTTGTAGCTCATGATGCCGTGACAAGTTTAATTTATTTCTATTTTATTTTATAAATCTAAAAGATATATGTGTTTATGTAATGTAGGGAAATGCTCAAGTTTTATATGAAAAGTTAAACCTTCTTTATCCGGGTTTTCTTGGAATGGTATTTAATATGCTACTAGCATTTCACATAAATTTGATTAATAGTAAGTGTTGCATACAACATACTTATGCCATTTTTTTTTATTATTATTAATTTTTCTAACACTTTGAGAGTCTCAATGTGCAATGGATAGATTGTGAAAAAAATTACTCTATTTTTTTTACGAATGATTGATATTAATGACAGGTTTAATGTCCGTAACACTATCGGCTATTATAATATTAGACATATTTAAGACAATATCTATGAAGTAGAAGCAAAAATAAAGTAAAACAACTTATTTGATTGAGACTATTGAGACATTTGTGACCAATGAGTCAATTGATTTTGATTAACGTAAGAATCAATCCGTTATTATGATATCTTTTAACACCAATAAGACATTAAAAATGCACCCTCCCAATGTATTTCAATATCGAGGGGCTATCTTTGCTATTTTTTTTTTACTAATAATGATAAGATTAAAGAACTAGAAGTTAAAATGTTGATTAATCATACTTTTCATGCAATTTCCTTGTTATTTTAAAGGATTTTTCACATTTGAATAACTTCAATTAAAATCTAATAGAAATTTTTGGAAAAAAAAAACAAAAAATTTTCAAAGAAGTAATAAATATTTGAAGTTTTGTTTAATAAAATGGACAAATAAACTCACAATAAAATTGTGAAAAGTTGGACAACTACGAGACTCTTCTTATCAGAATGATAAAAGAACACACATGATACCCCAAATGACGAGATACAGAATGATAAATAGTATATAGAATAATAGGAAATAGATGTATAAAATTAAACACACAATAATAAGAATTCATTTTGCCTAAATATATCAAAGAAAATGATTTTCTCATAATCGATTATATTATAAAAATATATATATGAAAAAAAGAAATTAAATATAATTAAAATTAATTAAAAACTTTAGCACTTTTAAATTATTTAATGTTAGAAATAAAATAAGTGAAATGATTTTGAAATAATATATAAAAATAATTTATTAATTTTAAAATTTATTTTTAGTTTTCTTTCACTTTACTTTTTCTTTTTATTTTCTCCCAAATTTTCTGAAAACCAAAAATAGGCTAAGCAAATCCTAGTGTAGCTAAAATGCATAATTTTCTAAGAAAAGGCTCGCGAAAGGGCCATAAACATCATAACTATATAGAGGTGCAAGTGAGGTTGGCCTCCAGCAGGCCCGTTCGTCCAAAACTGAAACCAACCCATGGCCCATCCAAGCCTGATGGTAGCCCACCATTTAATGGGCTTGTCCTGGCCCGCAACAAATGGCCCACTCTTGGGAATCATAGAGCAGTTCAAAAGTTTAACTTCAAGTCCAATTGGGCTGGTTACAAACTTAATCTTCCAAATTTTGGGCATGAGTGATTGGTCTCCCGGGAACCAGCCCAATTACAGGCTCCAAGCTCGAATAAACCAACAAAATGGTTGTAGCCGTTTTACAAAGGGTCTTTAATGGAGGTTTTGGGCACCTCCACCACATTTTAGCCTAGGAGATATTTCAAAATTAAGTGGGTATCCAACTTAATAACAGTGATTTAATAACTTAATTTAAGTCATTAAATAAATTAAATATATTTGGTAAAATAATATAATGATATGACTTAAAATTAAAAACAATTTTAAGTAATAAATAAAAACAATTAACTTATTCTTATATCTATATTTTTATTTTACTTTTTTATCTACATTTACTCTAATTACCTTCACGATCTCTTTTGTTATTCCATGATCTCCGTTGTTATTCAACCTCCCTAGTTATATAATTTATGATGATAAATATGTCAATTTGATGATTTAAAATAAGTTTTAAGTTAATTTTACTAAACAAACTTAATACTTAAAGTAAAAATTAAGTAATAAGTTTTAAATTAATAACTTAAGTATAATTTAACTTAAAGTCAATATAAGTCATTAAATAATAAATATTAAGTTTTACTAAACACCCCTTAATTATCATATTTAGAAATCAATAGTTAAAATTGAGATTTAAGCACATGAATGTTGAGATTCTAAAGGTAGTGTAAATATAGACAATAGTTCTTTTGCGTCATGCTAGGTTGATTTTTATTTTTATTTTTTTTATCTTTTATTTTTTATTCTTGTGTGGCCACCATATAGAATTTGTCTTAACCTTTAGAAAAACATCCTATTTGAATGATTCGAAGAACAATAAATTTCATTTTAAAAGGAAGGATATGATTCCTTCTATCCTTTTTAACCTTATATTGGAAGTTTTCCACCAACTTTTAGGGCATATTTAATACGTATAAATAAGAAGAAGTTAAAATAAGAATAAAGGAGTTTTGGTTTTGGATATAATAAATCTTTGATTCTAATTCTATAAATAGAAAATATAGTAGATTTTTTTATTCTCATTCTCTATTCCCGTAGTCAAAATGTAATCCTTCTAGAACCCAAAATTCATATTTTGAGTGAAGTTAGAAAATTAGAGCCCATCTCCTATTTGCCCACAATGAAATTGAAATTTCAACACATTAATGGCCAATAGATTTCATTACTTCATAAGTTCTTAGTTGTTTCCTCACTGCCCTCCATGTGGGACAGTGAACTTTGAAAATCAAATCATCACCACCCAACTTATATAATTGATTCATCTCTTGATCACTAGTCAAGTTTAAAAAATAAAATCCATTCAACTAGAGAAAATATATATACTAGCTATGGAAGAGGTGTATTTCCTTAGGCTTGCCATGGAAGAATATGACTCAAAATGGTTGATGGGTTTTCATCGTGGGTTCACTTATTATACCATAATATATTTTTTTGATGGGTATCGGAAAATATCACTTATAGGTTGTGTCATGTATATATTTTTTATATTCTAATTTTATCTATTTGTATTTTTATATCTTGATCTTATTTATCCGTATTCTCATTAGATTTCTTTGTATATATTAAACGATCTTGATTTTGAGTTCAATTATTATGGCTTTAATACCTTATCTTTTTCTTTCATTAATTATTTGATAAAATTCTTTGTATATGGAACTTTGTTTTTGAGAGGGATGCTTTTGCATTATTGCTAGTGTCACACCCACATCATATTCCAACTTTGGCTGCTGCCTTCTCAATCATAGGTTATGTAGTTGACTTCCTAGCTTCTAGCTGTTACTGGCTAGCATACCTTGTCCTGTTATCACCCTTTCGGTTGTCTAGCGAGAGTAGGATGTAAAGGGTTGTTAGCCCTCATACAAATCTTTCTTTTTTTAGTCTTAAAAAACCACAATTTTCTTATGTAGTAGCAACTTGATCATCACTCCATCACCCACTCCAAGGACTTTGAGTTTCCATTGCTTGCTCATGTAATTGACCAATGAAGCTTTTGGTATAAATCAATATTAATTTAGCTTTGGTTTTAAAGTAGGGTTGCAAAAATGTTACTCATAATTAATACAAGTATAATGTCGAATGCCATAAAATGATTAATCCTTTCTCACTAATCGACTTTAGAAAAATGAAATTCCACTAATGGAAATGGAGACAACCCACTTAACTTCTTTTGGTGAATCAACATACTCAAGCTCTTTATAAGGTGGGGTTTTAGAAGAGCTAATTATCAAGCAATAACCTCTTAGCTGACAGAGAAAACAGAAGTGCTTCAACCCTTTTATAATGGCAAGGAGAAACATAGACAGCCAAGGAAAGCAACAAAGCCCTCCGCCCACAAAGAAAAGAGGAAACCACAAGCGAAATTCTCCACCATTTCGATAATAGAAACAAATGATTGAAACGGGTTTTGTCGTTTGGTTGTACATGAAAAGGGGAAAAGAAGTTATCTTTGGTGCCTAAGAAATGTGTTTTTCTCTTGTTGGGTTCCTGCTTGGAATTTTCCAGGCCTTTCACTTCCAACAGTCACCCACCATTTGATAACGTCAAGTACTACATGCAAAGACAAACAGCCCTTATGCCTTTTCCCCCATCCTTCTCCATTGATAATATTTCACAATTTGTTTGGATGCTCAAGATGTTTTTAAGAGCATAATTAAGAGTATGCATGCATGAATGCCTTAAAAAGTAGCCAATCAAAGAGTCTACCCTGCCGGCTATAACATATTAGCAATCATATCAAAGGGGTAACAATGATTGATTTTGCTATTATTATTATTATCACTAGCCAATGACTAGTACTATACGCGCGTTCTCTTGAGAATCTATCTTTTCAGCTGAATTATTGACAGAACCACCTCCACTGCATGATGCCTATGCCTATGCCTACCTTCACTCTCTTTGTTCACTTCATCTTCCTTAGTTGACCCGCAAATAATGACTCTGTGAAGTGACGGCCAGCGTATAGTTCTGTTCGAGAAGGACTTCACTGGTTGGATCCATCACAGAATTTTACTAGTAGAAGACAACACAATGAGTGAAAAGTGCTCCATTCAATTTAATCTTATCCATCTACGGAAAGCAATGTTGTTTTTCATTACTTTTGATTCTTTCCAACCTAAACTTCTGTTAGTTGTCCCATGCCCTGGCAGTGATCAACAGCCAGTTGATTTGCTGATTGGGGTATTAGAAAACTCTAAGTTCCAGACAGACGGAGATCTTACCTTCCATCAAAACATGCCTACTTCAATGCATGATTAGGTTTATAAGTAACTGTGGCCTGAATCATAACCGTCCACCTTCCATAGTGTAATTGTTTCTCAGCTTAATAAACCCTAGTAACTTTAAAATATTTCCACCTAAATGAGAGAAACATTGTACCATGCATATATAATATTAATAATTTTTTTCTTTGTCTAACGTGGGATATCATAAACGTCTTCAATGCAAACATGACATTCTCATCATGTCCAATAGGATTATTGGTTCAAACAAACAAACATTTTATGTGGGATCAAACATACTCTCACATCAAAATTGAAAATCGACTCTAATATTATTTATAAAATATGTTTCAATAAATTCTTATGACTTTAAAACGTATATATATAGTTAATAAAAACTCATATATATATAATGTTAGATTTTTCTTTTCCCTATAATATGAGATATCATATAACCTATATAATTAATTCAAAAAACCTCTTTGGTACATTATATGTAGTGAAAACTTTGACAAGTGGCTAACTAATGGCACATGATTCTTGTCTCCAAAGCTCAACCAAAATGAAGGCATTTAAGGCAATTCATTATCAAGGGTGTTGGTGCAAAAGCAATGTCTCGTACCATAATATGGATTCCAAACATTTATGATCTAGTACTATGAGAGAGAACTTAACTGGGTCAACCTTTTGTTATGGCACATAGCTGGTTTACAAGTCAATACTCCTTTGCTGACCTTAAACTCTAGTATTAAATATTTGATTTCAATAGTAGTGATGAAGGTGTAGCTTTCCAACAGCACATGTGGGGTCAAGAAAAAGACTTTATTAGCGAACCTAAACATTGACCTAATATCCACCACTATACTCCAATTTTTTAAGATGTCATCCTTCATAATTTATAATTATATGCACAATCCCCCTACTCAGTACTCCCATGCTTGGTTTCTTGAATGGGTTTCATTGTTTATTGTGCTGCCTCCACTCCCATACTTGTATCTTAAATGGGTTTCATAAAATCACAAAACTTCACAAAAAGTGATGAGGGGACCTTCTTCTCCACCAGCATATATGTATATATAAATAAGAAGTTTGAAAATTAAAGCCACCTATCCCATACACAATCATACAAAGAATAATTACCAACCCTCTCCCACGTTGGGTGTATTAGGTATATATCTATCTTTTTACTTTTTTAGGCTAAGAAAAAGCTCCATTTGCTTGATACGCATGCTGGTTTATCCAAGGATTGGAGCTTACTTTTTAGGGAAGATATGGATTTTCGAACTGATCCCTTCATTACTATAAGTGTCTTTAAAGTTTCTCTCTCTCTATATGACTTGTAGTTGGAAGAATAAGATACTGTAAATCTTTCAAATATCTTGGGAAAGAGTTGAAATCAATACTCCAAGATTGATGAGTTTACCCATATATGAATATATATATATATATATTTCAAGGCCCTTTTTTTCAGGGAGTGCAAGCATTTTATATGGAATGCAGCTCTGTCAACTACCCTGGAAAGACCTAGCTCTTGATCATGGAAAATTTCCATTGAATAATCACAATCATATGAAGGAAAAAGATAATATAATTTAAGTAATTTCTCCATATGAATTATGATCAGAAGCTCTAAGCATAAAATAATCCATGGATATATATATTCTTTAACCCAGCAATTAGCATATGCTCTGAGTGGTGGGGGCATGACCACGAATCCACCATGATCATGCGCATATAAGATGATATCATCTTCCTGTTCCATCTCCTTCATTTGCAGCCACAAATTAAGAGAGGTTGGTTGCTTCTCAAGCATTAATCAGATGCATGTATCAGTGGGGTAAATGTATATATAAATAAAAGTCCAGCATTTAATTCATATATATTATTGGTTTTTTTTTTGCATGTTTCTGTCATCACTTGCAGGCATCCATGAATGTCAACCAGGTTGATTGAAGATATTTTAAGAGAAAAAAAGACTTTGCAGAAGGTGGGTGAATGCCCCATCTCTTTGAAAACTAATATAAGAGTCTCAATCCACTGCCTCCCTTTTAATCAACTCTCTTGACTTTGTTATCAAGGCTAGGGTTCTTTCTCTTAGTTTTGCTCATCTTCAAAGGTCAACGAGGATAAATATAGTTTTTTTTTTTTTTTTAATTGTT
Source organism: Vitis riparia (assembly GCF_004353265.1). Taxonomy (NCBI): domain Eukaryota; kingdom Viridiplantae; phylum Streptophyta; class Magnoliopsida; order Vitales; family Vitaceae; genus Vitis; species Vitis riparia. The sequence goes on along the minus strand of NC_048447.1, from coordinate 9,868,213 downwards.
CATTATTGCACAGCCCATAACAAGAAATTGAAAGATGACAATGGCTTAAATTCAGGGCAAGAACTCTTATATCTTTCCTCCTATATATATATATATATATATAACGAAACTTTTAAATCTTGTGAATATGTTTTAAAATCGTGAAAACTTATCGAACCAAAATAGATAATATCTACATAATTAGTTAAGAGTGATCCTTACCAATGATATCAAAGTTAATTATCAATCTTGATGTGAGAGTTTGTTTAATTTCACGAGAAATATTTGATTGTTTACTCATACAATCTTATGAGACAAGATAAAAACATTGTATTTGTATAAGATGTGATTGTGATATTTCATATTGACACATTAGATAGACAAAAAAGAAAAAATTGAATCCAAATCAAGAAGGTCATATATCGTAATGACGAGAGGTTATGATATCTCACATCAAATAGAAGAAAAAAGATTTAGATTCAAAGTGAACATTTATAAAATTAAAAGCAAATAAATGAAAAAAATTTAAACCTAAAATGGATAATATCTACACGATTAAGAATGGATCATTTAATATTATAAATGTAAAAGATATATTAAATCAAAACTTCATATCTACACAGTTAAAAATAGATTGTTTAATATTATAAATGTAAAAGATATGTTAAATCAAAACTTCGAGTAACAACCACCCCACATAAATTGAATATGTATCGTGTTTTTATAAATTCAATAATGAGGTAAGGATATTCTTTGTCGGTCGGAAACCTAGTTGCTTTAATAGAATATCTCTTCATTATATTATCTTTTATTTGCCAATCATCACCTTTTGCTTTTCACCACCATTAACTTATCTATCTACCATATAAAAAAACAAATACGACCCAATATTCAAAAGTAAACACATTAGGTTTGATGCATTCATCATTCATTCATATAATAAATGATCTTCAATAGTCAAGGTTGGATCGATCTCTCAAAGATAGAAATGTAATTTAATTTTTTTTGTTCTTTTTAAATGTCTAAGCATGTATTCCCTACTATTCAAGCACGTCATGACATAAGATTTTCTTTTCTTTTTACCTCCAAAATTAAAGATGATGGTGGGAAAAAAATATCCAATGTTTCACCTCTTGAATGCCAGCTCTTCATGACACGTGTCTATTATTAATAAAGATATGTTGTAGAATTAACAATAAGTGCATCATTGTCTGGAATATTTCATGCCTAAGCATGCGTGACTTAATGGATGTAACTTTTTTGAATACATTATGAGATGAAATTTTCCTTTCTTTTTTATCTTTTGAAATTAAAAATTGAAGAGAGTTTAGTTTCGTCACGCTAAGTTATTCTTAAGTTTTTAAGAATAAAAAAAATAGTTTTTTTAACTTAAACTAACATGATTAATTATTTTAAAGTTAATTAAAAAAATCTGATTCCAATTTTGAAAATATAAGTCACAATTAATATATTTTAATGTGGTCTGCACCTCTAATCCATGTCAATCCTAATATTTTTCGATTGGGTTGGTATTTTTCTAATTGAAACCTAACTATAATCCATTCAACTTGAAAAATGGGGTTTGTTATTTTAATTACTTGAAAATATATTATTAAAGTCATTAATGGTATTTCAATCTATTGGTTGTGTTCATAAGTGGTACATATAATTTTGGGTTTTTAAATACTTGAAAGTATAATATTGAATACGTCAACCGTCCTCCAATCTATTGGTTGTACTAGATTAATATTTTAATTACTTGAAAGTATAATATTACAATCGTTAACCGTCTTACGTTGCGTCTTAGTGGCTTTGTTGATATAAAAATGAAGTCACTAAAGAAAAAGAGACACTAACCAATTTAAGTTAGTCAGCTTCCTTACCCATTCTAACTAACAATCATTGAAAATTTCTTTGAGGTAACAAAACCAAAGAAAAAAATTAAATTAAATTAAATTAATGTGGGTGCAATCAGCTCAAACATTAGCTTTAAGCTACCCATATCAGGATTAGTAAAATGAAGATGAATGATATAAGCACTTATAGAGCTAGCTTTATGTTAAAGTTATGGCATCCCAATTTTTATAACTTACCTTTTCAAATACCCCTTTCTCTTTTTATAATAAGCCAAATGATAATTTTTAGTAATAACAATCCACTCACATGTGTGCTCCATTTTTCTATACTAATTACCAAAAGTATGGCACATATCAATGTCATATTACATCCCTCTAAACCCAAATTATATAAAAATATAACCTTTTTTTTTCAATTAACTAAAGTTTGCTACTTTGACATGTTTTTTTTTTAAAGGATTACCTAAAAACTTAAAGTTTTAATTTAAGTTGCCAAATTATAAGTTATGGAGAAAAGTGTGTTCTCAATAGGAACCACACTTTATAAAATTCAAACTTTATACATCTATTTATTTAAAAGTAATTATGATTTTTTTTTTGTGCAGATCAAAGGTAATGTTTGATCATTTGGAAACTAGTTTTTAATAATAGAAAATTATAAATGCATTCAACAAAACTTTATTTGCATCTACCTAAAAGTTAAAATCCTATTAACACATCTAATCCATAATTTTAAAAAATACCCAAAACATTGCTCTTATTATTCTTGCCCTACATTCTTCTCAAACACACTTCCATGTTTTACAAATAATATAGGTGGAAATCTTTTAGGGCTTATTCATATATAATTTTTGACAAAAAAAAAAAAAACTAAAAATGAACTAAAAACATTAAGAAGAATATAGATGTGTTTTAAAAGTGAGAAATCATGAAAAGTTATAATGCAAATGGGGGAGGAATTGGAACCTGTGGTGTCTAATCTTGGAAGATCGGACATATCAACTATGTCTTGGAAAGCCAAATGTAATTGAGAATGTCCTAAGGTTTAGGGTTAAACACCCTTAAGAATGTTTGAAAGTATTGGTTCACACACCCTTAAAAGTGTTTGGAGGTATAAGATCGGACATTCTTAAGAGTTTTCATAGGTATGAGCCTAGACAACTATAAAATGTTGGGTCTTGCGATTCCAAACAATAATCACGAGACCTCTTTTTTCTAACTTGAAAAATGCAATAAAAATATATTAAAAAAATGTATAAAAGTCAAATTTGTGTATTTATAATATCATTAGATATGATTATTTACTTATTCATTAGTGAAAAACACAATCCTCTTACTAAATTTTAAAAGAGTTATGAAAAGATAAGAAGAGAATGACTCAAAAAGAGAAAGTATATGTATTTTTGTGTTGAATGATATTTTAGGAATTTCAATAAAGGTTATTTCTTAAAAAATTTAATTAAAAATATAGATGTAAAGAGACTTGATGAACTTATTTATAATTTTCCTTTAATAATATAAATATTATCTTCGATCATCTTTGATATTAATTTTGACCCATAATTATATAAAATTTGAATTAGTTTTTGAGGCTTCTATTTTGTGATTTGTTTGAAATGAGGGTGTAGAAAGACACTTTTCCCAAAAGTTATACACATGCAGTGTAGTATTTTTTAAATTTCTTTTTAATATTTACAAATGTATGAGAAGTGGGGATTTGGGCGTGAGGCTTTGGATTACAATAGAATAAGGGAGATATGAGATGACACAGAAGCTCCAATCACAAGAAGACAGAATGGATGGCTAGGGTAGGTACTTTGACAAAGGCCAGGCCACTTAGTTTATCTCTCTTCAAAGTAATGTTTTTTCCCAATTTTTTTTCTCTCTCTCTCCACCCCTCTCTTTTTCATTTTTTTTGAGTGTTGGCCAACTTGGGTATATTTTATTTCCAAAAATAAACCATCCACAAACATTTTAATGCAAAAATCTACTTGAAAGGGAAAGTACGGAAAGTGGGATTAGGGTTTAATTCTTACTATAGGATGGAGAATATGCATGCCCATGAGGATGTTCAACATGAAAGTTCGAGATTTTGAGGTTTTTCCTTTCTTTTTTCTTAAGCAATCCAAAAGATTTGGTTAGCTTTTGGTTGAAGACAATTGGGATCTCAAAAGCTTGATCTTTTATTATCTTATGCAATAATGTCAAGCATTAAATACAAAAAAGGAAAGCTTGTTATTGACCTAGCTAGATAATAATATTATCTGTCATTGGCCTCATAATTCATGTTGCTGGCATGAGCCGTTTGATTAGGTTGAGTTGTCCATTGAAGCTCCATGTATTGCTTTCACTTGCAGGCAAAACCTTCTGAATTTGACATAATTACATGAAAAAACCTACTATTGAAAAGGATAGGATGACAGATTTATGTAAGTTATTTGAAAAAAAAAAAAAAAAAACATATTTAACAAATTTTTAATAGAAAATAGTTTTTTAAGAATTTGTTCTGTTTTTTAAAATAAATTTTAGAAAATTTTAATTATTTTGATAATATTTTGAATAACAATTAAATAATAATAATTTTAATATTTTAAACTTTAATTTTGAAAATTATTTTTAAATATCCTTTTGTTTCAAATAAATCCTAGTCTAATCTAAATCTGGTACCTCAGCTGCAATAAAAAGATCTAAAAAAGATCTGCTTAAATTTTCAATTTGTTGCTAACCACCTCATTATTAGGTTTTTGAAATGCTTCTCCTCCAAGTTGAGGAGGGTATGCTGCCCTTTGGAGTACCCAAACAGTGTATAAACTACCCAGTCATTTATAATTTACTTGCAAGAACTGTTGTTTTCCTTTCCATCAAACAAGTAATCACTAGTTCCATGAATTTCATATTCAAAAGGTAAAAATAGATTCAAATCAGTGCCCAAACCCACATAACAGATGTCCTTAAATTCCAAAAATTCATTACCCCATGTCACTGTATTTATAAAAAAAATTATGACCCATATCATTGAATTTATTGTAGATTTAGATTTGAAGAAACTCAATCAATTTTTCTATGCCCCCCTCAATACTTGCTTTTTTAAAGTTGTAGTCCTTTTAACTGTGGAAATTTGCTTTAAATCACCTAAAGGCTAAAACTCAAACCAGATGATGGGTATACAAAGAATGCTGGTGGTTTCGGATTAAGCCTTGGGGTGAGGTGTAGAGTGTAGAAGACATGAGCGGTAATGTAGATGATGAAGTTATTCAAGTATATTTTCCTGAATTTGAGTCATTTTCAGGGCTTTTTTTTTGGTTGAAAATATTGGCCACCTGATTTTCTATCCCATTCAGTTGCATCACTGTTTTTGTCTCTCTCTCTCTCTCTCTCTCTCTCTCTCTCACTCTCCCTCCCTCTGCAACTCCAGCATAGGTAACTGGTAAGTGGTAACAAAGTATACCGAACTCCAAATAATCATCAAGCCAATCACATTTTCACCATTTTCACTATTTTATTTAAATTTCTCCTCTCTCTCTCTCTCTCTCTCTCTCTCTCTCTCACTCTCACTCTCACACACTTGTGGGTTCTTTTTTCTCTTCTTTTCAACCGCAGAGAAAGAGTTATATATGCCTCGTCACCACACACTATCTCATCCACGCGAACAAGCCTTCCATTGCCAGAGTTTGTTTTCGTTAAGATATCAAAAATATCTCTGAATCTCTTGCTTTCATCATTTCTACAGCCTCACAGCCTTTTCTGGGTACATCTTAATCTTCTTGGCCTCTGTGTCTCCTTAGATTTCTGTGCTTTTCTTTAGTCTTTCAGGTCATGTAACTGCTGACTGTTGAACACCTCTGTTCTCTGTGAGCTCTCCAAACTGTTTGTGTTTTTCCTCAAAAGGGTCTTCACTGAATAATGTAATATTGAACAAGCTGTTTTGGTTGGTTTTTTATGTCTTTTTCTGATGCCCATGTGTTCTAAGCTGTTCTAGATCATTCCTATTGAGATTTCAGTCATGGGTTCCCGCTAATTTTGCTGTTCTGAATCTGTGCACTTTGATTTTCAAGGTTTAGGTTGCGTTCAGGTAATGCCCATTTGCTTCAAATTGTTATAGACAATCCTAAATTCAGTTTGTGATAATGGGTCTTCGTTAATTTTTGTGGCTATTACTCTCTGAACCTCACAGCTCTCCCCTTTATCCCCTTTATCGAGGATCTTTATGAGTGATAGCATGTAAAATTAGATCATGTAACTGATCTTGAGGGTTCTGCTGCATTTTATTTTGGCTAGAATAGTCTTGGTAGGAGTTAATTGATGAACAGGAGGCTTTCATGATAGTTTACTAAGAGGGGAAGTGATGGATCTGTGCTTTTTCCAAGTCAACCGCTAGCTGAGATCTGAGGAAATGGGGAATGTCTGTTTATTTCGTTAATCTTGAGGGTGCCAATTCCAAATGAATTCCTTTCGCTAGTACTATTGATTTTTACTCAGATATGGAGTTCAGGTAACTGAGAAAGAATCAGTAGTGCCACACAATTTTGAGTCACATTCATTACTCATTGATTCTTTTGTTCGTTATATCAATACATCCAAAATCATTCTTTATATCTTCCTTTGAAATGTAAAGTTCTTGAATTGTATACATTTATTCATGGACCTCATCAGGGGTCGCTTATACATTGAAAAATAATGAATCAGCATTATTTCTTTCCCGCTTCTCCTTCCAATTCATTGCTGATGAAGAAGTCCTTGTCTTTCTGCCCATAATTTCTGATCACTATCCTCACTGATGCAAATTTAGTTATGGTGTTGGCCTCTCGAGTCTCTTAAATCTGTGTTCAATAGTGTTTTTCGTATCACTTCTCTTGTACCTATCAGTTGTTTGTCAAAGAAAAAAAAATTGTATTCCCTTCCTCACAAGAAAAAAAAATACAAGTGGTCATGGAAGAAACATTTGTTCCCTTCCGTGGAATCAAGAATGATCTCAAAGGAAGAATTTTATGCTACAAGCAAGACTGGACTGGTGGTGTTCGAGCAGGTATCAGGTGGGTGATCCTTCCATTCCTCTTCTCTAATAAGAAATATGGTATTGTCTTGTTGTTATATATTTTGATTCATGGCATGGGATTTGGGATTTACTTATATGAGTTCACTATTACATGGACAATCATCTGAGTCTTAAGAACGGCACTGCTCTATGTCTTTTGCATAATAAAACTATTACAAATATTTAAGTGTTATATTTTCTTTTTCTTGGGGATGTCTTATAAAATCCAGTGTCATTGTTTTTGTATTACTCAGGATTCTGGCTCCAACGACATACATATTCTTTGCTTCAGCAATTCCAGTCATATCTTTTGGGGAGCAGTTGGAAAGATACACAAGTTCGATACCCTTTTAATCACCAATGTTCTCTTACCTTTGCCACTTTGGTTGCATATTTGCTCATATAGGCTTTTCTTTTGGTGATTTGTTACAGATGGAACCTTAACTGCAGTGCAAACCCTTGCATCAACAGCCCTCTGTGGGATCATCCACTCAATTGTTGGAGGACAGCCACTGCTTATACTTGGAGTGGCGGAGCCAACAGTGTTGATGTACACATTTATGTTTAACTTTGCTAAGGACCGGAAGGATTTGGGGCAGGAACTCTTCTTGGCCTGGACAGGATGGTACATGCTGAAACTCGTGGTATTTTGATAAGATTGGGATTATTTTTTTGGTGATGTGGAATAAATTTCTTGACTCTGTTGGCATTCAGGGTTTGTGTATGGACAGCCCTATTGCTCTTTTTGCTGGCCATTCTGGGAGCATGCTCTATAATCAATAGATTCACACGCATTGCTGGTGAATTATTTGGTCTGCTTATTGCAATGCTCTTTATGCAGCAGGCTATTCGGGTGAGTGTGCTTTTATGAGCTTTCATTGTTAGGTTGTAGGATGATTTTGATTGCGGGGAGGACTTGATGCTTCTCAAACAGAACTGAACACTAAATTGACCTCACCATGGGGAAACATTCAGTCCAAGGAGTTTTTTGAGTCATTTTTTTGTGGTGCTAGATTTGAGAACTATATTTTTTCTCCCCTAGAACACATATGAGAAAATTAAATAATATCACAACATACTGCTTTTATAGTACCTTCAATTCTGAATTTCATCCTATAGGGAGTTGTGGAGGAATTTGGAATACCCCAGAGAGAAGATCGTAATCAAACTGCATTCCTGCCCTCTTGGCGCTTTGGCAATGGAATGTTTGCATTGGTTTTGTCCTTTGGCTTACTTCTTACTGCATTAAGGAGCCGTAAGGCTAGATCCTGGCGCTATGGTACAGGTATTTGTTTTTGCATTAAAAACTTTTGAATACTGAGTTAAAAGAATAATTCTCCTTAGTGGCATGTGAAGGATTATGATTTCTAGTTTCTAGCTCACCTCTTGTAATCATAAACTCTTTGTTTTGGGGACTACTTGCTTGTTTCAATCAATTGGGTATCCACTTTCTTGATGCACTCAAGTTTTTGTGGTTGGGAGAACAAATATTCTCTTGTATGTTGGAAGTGTATACTATCAACTGTTCATGTTATTAACTTTTGTCTGTTAAATTTAATTTCAAAATTTTAGGCTGGTTACGGGGGCTTATTGCGGATTATGGAGTCCCATTTATGGTGGTTGTGTGGACTGCTGTATCTTATATACCGGTTAATGATGTTCCAAAAGGGATCCCACGGCGGCTTTTCAGCCCAAATCCATGGTCTCCTGGTGCATACTCAAATTGGACTGTTATCAAGGTGCTTCCAATAGTTAGACTTCCTTCTGAAAAAGAGAGCCTCTTGTTTCTTTCTTTATCACCTTTAAAGACAATTCAGAAGCTCATGCTTGGATAACTTTACAGGAAATGTTGGATGTCCCCCCACTCTACATTGTTGGGGCATTTATTCCAGCAACTATGATTGCTGTGCTGTACTACTTTGATCACAGTGTTGCGTCTCAACTTGCACAGCAAAAGGAGTTCAATCTGAAGAAACCAGCTTCATATCACTATGATCTTCTTCTTTTGGGTTTCTTGGTAGGCTGCTGGTCTGGGAATCTCTGTTTGTCTCCTGTGTAACGTAGTTGAAAGGGCCTTATTCATATTGAACTAGAGCTTTTGACTTTATACTAGTGGAGTTTTTACCTTTTATCTACCTTTCTTTCTCTGATCAGGTCATATTGTGTGGTCTTATTGGCATTCCTCCTTCCAATGGAGTTATTCCACAATCTCCAATGCATACAAAAAGCTTAGCCACTCTGAAACATCAGGTAAATTCTTGTCACACTAGGCACTGAAAGTTTTTCTGCTCAAGTCTTAGTTAGTCAGAATGCTTTTATTCCTAATTTCAAGTTATTCAAGATATAAGATTTTGATTTCTACCAATTCCTTTTTGTCTTGTAACTAAAAGGATTTTGATTTCCACTGATCCCTTTTTGTTTTATAACTAAAACTAAATTTACATCAAAGGACCCAGAGAAGATATCTTGCCCTCTCTATGCTGCACTCTTGTCACATGAGCAGGAACAAGTTCAAGCTAGTCTAAATGAAATTCTTACTCAATGACCCCCTAGCTATCAAGCAATTGCTATACTTCTTTACTGTGCTGTTGTAGGTACAACTGTCAGGCTTTTCTTATATGACCCTGTTTTTGTTTAAAAACTACTCTGCTTTCATCAATGGAGGATATCTTCCTGCCATCTTTATTTCCTGCTTTGAGTATTCCCTTCCCTTTAAGTCTCCTGATTCAATTAGACAAGTACCTTTTATATATCTACTTTTGTTCCATCTGTTTTGATATCTAAAGAGCTAGTACAATTTTTTTCCCCACTGAAATATCAGCTTTTGCGGAATAAGCTCGTATCGACTGTCCGAAAAAGTATGCGTAAAAATGCAAACCTGGGTCAACTGTACAGTAGCATGCAAGAAGCATACAATGAAATGCAGACTCCACTTGTTTATCAAACTCCCCCTGCTCTGGTAAGTTAACCACAAATGACCTTTTATTGTTCCAAATAGCATCTGCTATGTTTTCCCTGGTCGCCTTAACTCTGTGCTTTAAAAGGGACTGAAAGAGTTGAAAGAGTCCACAATCCAACTGGCCTCAAGTACAGGCTTCATTGATGCCCCAGTTGATGAGACGGTCTTTGATGTGGATAAAGATGTAGATGATCTTTTACCGGTTGAAGTCAAAGAACAACGCCTTAGCAATCTGCTTCAGGCAATGATGGTTGGTGCATGCGTTGGTGCCATGCCTGTTCTGAAGAAGATACCAACTTCAGTTCTTTGGGGCTATTTTGCTTTCATGGCGATTGAAAGCTTGCCTGGAAATCAGTTCTGGGAGAGAATTCTGTTACTTTTCACTGCTCCAAGTCGAAGATACAAGTAAGTGTTTGCTGGCATTCATTCAAATGCTGTTATTTCTGTGGTTTCTAGGGCCTGAACTCTTTCCATCCTGTGATCTATACCCGTACTCAAATGCCTCTGCTGTTATCAGGCTTTTTAACTAAAAAAGTAAACTTGTAGTACTGAATCCATGTGATGCATTAGAAAAGAACATACAATGTTCCATACAGGAATTGGATCCTCAGCTCCATGAGCTTCTACCTAATGTTTCTCTTTATTGTTCCCTAGTTTTGTCGGTAACCTAAAATTCAGTTGGAATGAATTTATAATAATATACACCCAATACTTGATTTCTGATTTGAGCATATATAAATTTTATGTTTTACTTAATTCTTAAGAGACTATATTTTTATAAATGACTAAAAATGTTATCACCTTGTATAATTATCATTTTTAGAAGAACTAGACAATCTAATCCCTCTTTATCATACCTGACAGGGTGTTGGAGGAGTGTCATGCAACATTTGTTGAGACTGTGCCATTTAAAGCAATTGCCACCTTCACCTTGTTCCAGACGGCCTACTTGCTTGTGTGTTTTGGTATAACATGGATCCCAATAGCTGGGGTCCTTTTCCCAATGATGATCATGCTTCTCGTTCCAGTACGGCAATATTTGCTCCCCAAGTTTTTCAAAGGAGTCCATCTTCAAGAACTGGATGCAGCGGAATATGAAGAAGCCCCTGCCATGACTTTCAACATGTCATGTGAAGTAAGTCTCTGAACCCTTCATTTCTGCTTGGCACCTAGCAATGTTTTAGGTATTTCTATTTAATTGTAGAACTGGTGAACTTGGGTGTAAAAGAAGTTAACTAGTGAGCATCGCCAAATTCAGCTCTAATTTAGGTATTATTTGGGTGTAAATTAATTTATGCATGTCTTAACATTCTTATTAGATTAGATATCCAAATTTGGTTTGATGACAGAACACATTCATGGGACTTGAATATTTGTGATCTTTGCAAAAATTTTAAGAATTGTAGTTGCCAACATGGCTCAGAATACCCCTGGGCCTTGGCTCAGGTGTCAAGGAATGGGGTGGGATTTGCCTAAGTACAAGGTTTGAATCTCTTGATATTCTTGTATGTGTACAGATAGGAGAAAAAAAAAACAAAAAAAGAAAAAAGTAAAGGCAGAAAGAAAAAAGAACAACTCAGATCATAGCCTTAATCGGTAGCTAAGCCAATTTGTGCTTGTTTTCTGAAGCTTCTCTTATAATGTTTTATATACTTGACAGGATCAGGATCCTCAAGCAAGAACTACCCACATTGATAGTGGGGAAATTCTTGATGAACTGATCACAAGAAGCCGTGGTGAGATCCGTCATACACAGAGCCCAAAAGTAACAAGCTCGTCCCCTGCCTCACTAGGGGATATGAAACCTGCATATAGCCCTAGGCTATCACAGAGGGCATACAGCCCACGCTTGAATGAGTTGAGGGCAGAACAGAGCCCCAGATTGACTGGAAAGGGAGTCGAGCTGAAAGAAACTCCCAGTCCTAGGCCATCTATCCTTGGGAAAAGTCCTCATGGTTCGTCTTCAAGCTAAAACTGTAAATTTATTATTCTGGTGAGTCTACTTATCAGTGGTGCTCGAGAGGTCTTTGTTTTAAGTTCATGTAACCAAGTGTGTTTCTTTCTGCTTCTAACCTGTCATGATAATGTGGATTGTTTGTCAGTAACGCTTTCCTGTATCTCCTAAAGAGACTGGGCAGAGGACACGATTATGATAGTGGAAAATGTGTTTATTATACTTAACATATTCCCATGATCTTTTTATTTCTACTTAAGTTTGTGATTTTAGAATAATGGCTAAGAAAAAACTGAAGAGAAAATCAATGCGAGCATGCTAGTTCAAATATGCAATAAACAACTACTTCTATTGTATTACATGTTATTTTTTATCTTGAGTTTGAGTAAGATGACATCATGGTAGTAAGAAAGCGACCAGTAGGTAGACCGTTCTTGGTTGTTTACCATTATATCCTCCGTGAACTGATGGATTCTTTTGCTTCTATGAAAAGTGGCATATGTTGTTTGCACCTAAGTTTGAGTGACATATGTTGTTTACACCTAAGTTTGAGTGAATAAACAGGGTATGCATACTAGGAGTTGGTGTGTACTTTTTGTCTCTGGTTTAGATTCTTTTGTTCGTGCCATTATCGAGCCTTTCTTTCTTGATTGGGGTGAAAGATGTTAAGCTCATGGGTTAGATTGCAGTCTTGAAATTGAAGAATAATTGGACCCTACATATGCTTGTACTTTTCCATGTCTGATCTGCACCCTCCTGTTGAAGATAGACCCCAACCCCTTTACCTGAATCTCCCTGCAGCAACTTTTGGAAGGCTCATGGTTTTAGGATGTAAGTGGAGAATCCCTCCTTTTTCTGATACACAGCATTAGCAAAGGGACTAGTGAACTTTTCCTTATGATGCTCTTTCTTGCTTGCTTACCCATAAAATGGTGGGACTCTGTCAAAACTCTTTATTTCTCATTGTCAACAATGTCTAATCCCATGTCAGGTAGCTGGAAACTGTTTCCAAACCATTCCCACAGAATCACCCTCAAGATTGTTCCATTGTGGGTTCATTTCCTAATTAGATAAACTAGTAGTTTGATATTTAGGATTCCTTATGAACCTGATTATGAAGTATATCACCATGGTTGGAGCTCAGAGAGATAGACCTTCACTGTAAAAAGAAAAGGGTGATTCAGATGGAGAGAGAGTAGTGGAAAAGGGGTGATTCACAGGGATGGAAGAGGGCTGGTAGGACTCAATACAATTGTGAGTCATCTCATAACTCATAAGCAAGGGGTGCAGAAACTAGTGGAATTCATACAATTGCTTCCACTATTATCTTTTAGATTCTAGTACCATGGGGCCCAAGTGGTGGCACTCTTGTATATTTTCAGAAGAGGATCAAAATATTTGGTGGCCTCTTTGGTTTTTAAAGGTGGGGTGTTGATTGAGATTGGCAACCACTTTGGGACCCAATGCTCCAATTTTGTTCTACCTAAATCCCCAATCCAATTAAACATAATGCTCCTAGTGGGTACTTTGGATTGTGATGGTGCCCTTGTCATCATTTTTTATTGCTTCATACTTTGAGCATTAAAATTAGGGGTAGAGTGTATAAACATTTTTTCTAAAAGCAAATACACAATAATTTTTATTAAGGAAAACATATAAGAAACTACATTCCTTGTATATCATCTTAGTTCATTTAAAAAAAAAACACTATATTAATGAAAAACAAATGAGATACAAAATTTTCACCATGAAAAAAAAAGGATAAAAAGACAAATAAAGAAACTTTTAAAGAGTAAGAGGTCAAAATTTAAGGTATCTTTGGAATTTGTTTTTCAAAATAGTTTTTTGCTTGTGAAAATTAAAAAATTATAAAAACATATTCAATAACCAAAAATAGAAAATAGTGTAGGCATAAATTTCGTGAAGTCTTGCAATGTAAGCAAAACAATAGAAGAATATGCGGAACAAACATTTATTAAAATTAATAATTGTGGGAAATAATCTCAATGTTAATATTTTTTAGAAAAAAATATTTTTCTTTTGATTCTTTCGCTTTGATCACGATTTGAAAGTAGACAACAAAAGTGTTTTCTTGATTTTGAAAGTCAATTGAGGGTTTATAATGACTTATTCTTGAATAATTTTGTTAAAAAATGAAGAATATATGTATAATTTTTTTGCGATTTCTCAGATTTGTAAAGAGATTTTATGAAGTCTTTTCTTCTTTATGAAGTCTATTTTCCCATGCATAATTGTTTTTGCCGATTCCTAGAAGTTCCCTTAGGAAGTTACCCTTAGATGAAATTAGATAATTAAATTTGGAATCTCCTAAAATTTAGTTGTTTAATTCAAAGAATTTGGTTTCTTGATTTTAGTAACATGTCTTTTTCATTAAGAAAATTTATTAACAAGAGGATATTTAATTCATAAAAAATTTATTTTTAATTCTCTTTTGATTTCAATTAGAAAATTTTATTTTATTTGCAAGATCAAATTTTGTAACCTTCTCAATTTTGCCACCGGTCACTTTTTAAATATATGTCATATATGGAATGTGTGTGACTCACTACTTGGCGAGCCCAAATTTTGTTGAATTGGGAACCACAATTTTGAAGACCATTTTAGTAATAATTTAATTCACTAAAAATTTTGATGTCTACAAATAACATTGAAAATCATATATGTTTTTAAAAAGATAAAATAAAATATTTTTCAAGGACATATTTAGTTGTTTTCAAACTCTTTTCAAAAAGGGTTTTTAAAGAATATATAGAAGATAATTGAAAATAAAATATTGTAAATAAAAGTATTTTTGATAAATATTTAAAAATATGGAAAACAAATTTAAAATATTTTAAGCTCCTAAATTGATTTTTTTGTTCTAAAAGAAGTAAAAAAAAAACAATTTTCAAAAACATCTCCATAAAATCATTCATTAGTACTATTTTAAAAAATACTTCCAAAATAGTGTTTAAGTATTTTCAATGGTTCTTTTTTCAAATCGAAAAAATAAATATCAGTTATTTTTTTTATGAAGTAATTTTGAATAACCATTTAAATATATTTTTAATTTTTATTTTTAAGATGATTTTTTCTCTATAAAAGTAGAAAAAAGGGGTAAATTTATCTTATATCTTTAAAAATTAGTTTAAAAAATTTTAAAATTTGAAATAATATTTTCTTTTTGATTCTCAAATTTTCTAAATAGTTTTTATAACTCTTATTATTTCATGTCAACCTTTAAGAATTCTTTATACATCTTACTATTTTTCGATTTTAAAACTAAAAATTAGAAATTGTGTGTAAAAGAAAAATCAAGTAACAAATACTTTAAATAGTATAAATACTCCCAAATAGGTTTGGTTTTGCGGGTTTTGTTTGATAACTATTTTTGAAAACGATATTATGTTTTCTAGAAAAAAGGAAAATACACTTGATAAAAAAAGAAAAAAAAAACATTTTCTTTTCTTAAAAATAGAGATAATATGACATTTTCATAAAACATTTTTTTATTGTTTATTGTTGTTTTTACTTATTTTTTGAGGACGACTTTTTGAGCACAATTTAAAAAAAAAACCTAAAAATATAAAAATTGATTAAAAATAAAGAAAAGTATGTTTTCATAGGCTCATTTTAGAAAAACCACAAAATTAGAAATGCTTTAAGTTTCATACATTTACCCGTAAAAGGTAATAATTAAGGGAATGTTTGGTAAAACTTAGTACTTATTACTTAATGACTTAAATTGATTTTAAGTTAAATTATTCTTTCGTTGTTGGCTTAAAACTTATTATTCAATTCTTATTTGAAGTGTTAAAGTTGTTTAATAAAATTAACTTAAAATTTGTTTTAAATTATCGAATTGATATATTTATCCCTATAAATTATAATTAGGGTAAATAAGATCGAGTAACAATGAAAGTTGTAGAGTAACAATAGTAATCATAAAGATAATTATGATAAATGGGGATAAAAAAAGTAAAATGAATATGTGAACTTAAGAATAAGTTAATTGTTTTTACTTATTACTTAAAATAATTTTTTATTTTAAGTTATACAATTAGGTAATTTTATCAAATATATTAAATTTACTTAATGACTTAAATTAAGTTATTAAGTTACTCTAAGTTATTAAGTCACTCTAAGTTATTAAGTTGGTTTACCAAACACCCGTGAAGATAGTTAAAGATATTACTATTATCATTAAAAGGTAGAAATGGTATTGTGGACCCCACATTTCAGCTTGTACGTTTCCCACTCGACAGCGAGCTCAATTTTTATTTGAAAAATGATTTATTAATTAAGAAAAATGACTTGGAGTCGCCACATATTTTTGTTTTATTTTTAAAGGGTAAACAAAATAAGAAAGAAAACCCTAAGTGTGACTCCTTATTTTGGAAAAGGTGGTCTATGAAAAACCGGATCGGGTTCGGGGGTCAGGTTACTTATTGAGAAGGTACGATAAAGACCGTAGCACCCCTCTAAGTCCCTAAAGTCGGGTCTCTACTAATAAAATGAAGCTAACATGACAATCAATGAAAAAATCAATGGATACTCAAAACGATCATGCACGTGTGAGAATCAATACATGTATATAGAGTGACCAGAGTGAGAATAGGTGCGTACCTGAGCAATGATCCATAAAGCGCTGAAAATGATTGCCTCCAACAAGATCGACCAGAACTTAGCAAAACACTTTTCTTATTCCTTGCCTCTCTCTCTAGAAAATGCTCTGTTTTCTTTAGTTTGCTTCTCAAGAATATTTCCCCAAGCTCTTCAAGATTCACCTCTTTGCAACTCCTCACAAAATCCCTCACCTTCAACCCCTCCCATCGTTCCTTCTGTTTTTTCCCTTAAACTCAGCCCAAGACCCTCTGTCATCAGCCAAAAGCTGAATACCTCCTTATCCTGCCTAAAGGAATCCCCTAAAAAAATCTCTTAACCTCTCTGAAAAGCACCCTTTCTGCCAACCTCGTCCCTCTCTCATCTGCTTCTTCTCTGAAAAAATCAGTAACCAAATCACCACCCTCCTCCACTCACTAACGGCCTATAACTTTTAGAATCCTCTTGACAGGTGTCCAACCCTGATTTGTTCTTCAATTCCACTACTATGATTCTATAACAACCATCCACGAGCTGACAAGTGGCTCATAGAGAGGCCTCCACCTGGTAAGAATGAGTTGTTGGGATATGAAAAAAACCGAGCCCCATATGGGGGTCTACAAATATAGCCCTCTTCGGTAGAGTTCACGAGTGTAAGGAATATGAACATCGGAATGAAAAGAAAGTGTGAATAGTGAGTGGAATGAAGTGAACTCTACCGAAGAACAAAGAAGACCCCCAATGGGACACTAGTGAAACACAAACTCACTCAGGCCAACGGATGAACACAAAGACTCTAATCCTAAGATAAAATGATGTCTCAAACTGCCTCTGAAGCCACACTAAGGATCCGGGCTCCCTCTAAGACGTCTTCAAAGTGACTCAAAATATCAATGTCAAAGGTGAGTAACGATCGAACCACCCTAGAGTACGGACAAAACGCGTCTAAAGGAAACTGCCCTATGTGGACTCTTGATGAATATGCGATAAGCACAAGGTAACAAAGTGAGGAAAATCGAGAAAGAATGCAAAACCATGAAGGTAAGATGTACAATGCCAATGGATATGAATGCCAAGAACTGTGACTCTGAATGATATCGCTAAGGAGAAATGACTCTGAACGTAAAAAACACGTAAATATGGTGACTCAAAATCAAACAAGACTCAACTATGCAGGCGTGACTCGGAGGTGAACAAGACTCAACTCAATCTGACAAAACAATGACCGATCGATATAGGTGTGGTCCCGAAACTCTAACTGAACTCGAACTAACAAGATGATGACCGATTGATATAGGTGTGTTCCTAACTCAAACTCAAACAGAAAAGATGATAAGACGATGGTTGATCGATATAGGTGCGGTCTCGACTCAAACTGAACACAAAAAGTGATAGGATTATGGCCGATCGATATAGGTGTGGCCCCAACTCAAGCTGACATGAAAAATAACCGATTAATATAGGTGCGACCCTGAAAACTCAAACTGACACGACGAATGACCGATTGATATAGGTGCGGTCCCAATTCAAAAACTAAACTAAAATTGATAGGATGAATGACCGATCGATATAGGTGCGGTCCCAAAAACTGAACTGAACTGAAATTGACAAGATGAATGACTGATTGATATAGGTGCGATCTTAACTCAAACTGAACGTGAAAAAGTGATAGGAACATGGTCGATCAATATAGGTGCGACCCCGACTCAAACTAAACTGAAACTGATAGGATGAATGACCGATCGATATAGGTGCGACCCCGAACTCTAACTGACATAACGAATGACCGATCGATATAGGTGCGGTTTTGACTCAAACTGATACTGACAAATGAATGACCGATTGATATAGGTGCGGTCCCAACTCAAACTGAACATGAAAAGTGATAGGAATATGGTCGATCGATATAGGTACGACCCCAAATTCATACTAACATGGAAAATGACCGATCGATATAGGTGCGGCCCCGACTCAAATTAAACTGAAACTTACAAGATGAATGACCGATCGATATAGGTGCGGTCCCAACTCAAACTCAAAAACTAACAAGACAAGGATCTGATCAAGTGGCCCAAAGCCAGAGGATAACTCATATAATGATGTAAGCAAACTTTGTTGGAGGGGATATGCCCCAGTATGACAACTCATGAGGATTGACAACTAGATCTGAAGGTGAATGAAAGTCTACTGAAAGGTCCGATGCTCTCGGAGAAGGGGGGTAGGGTGCCCCAGTATGACCACTCGGAGGGGTCAACAACTAGATCAGAAAGTGAATGAAGCATGTGGAAGGCTCGATGCTCTCACGGAAGGAGGTATGCCCCAGTATGCAATGATGAACAGATAGAGATGCAAAATGCCTCAAAACTACTATACTCTTAAATATGCTCATTCGTCATGTAATGAAAATGTCTAACCTTAGATAGGTAATGCCAAACAGGACCATGTACCGTGACACCATGCTGATAAAACAAAACTAACTAGTAAATAACAATAATAATGATCAGTGCTCAAAATGCAAAGAGTAAGCAAAACAACACTCAACATGCCAACTGTCAAAGTGAAAACATCATCACTAATAAGTCAACAATCTGTCAGGCCCTGCCATCATGGAATATGTTGAACCTAAAGTCCGAAAGATGTATGAAAGCATAACCAAGGTGATCAAGGACTGATCTACATCTCCTCCTAAACGAGATAGGGGTGTGGTCATGTGTCACGGTGGAATGTGTAGTATAAAATAAGGTGATGATCAGGCTCTGGTATGATAGGAGGCATGAAAGTATCCAGAGTGAAATGTTTGAGTACGAAATGAAAGGTATGTAAGTATCCGAGATCATTCAAGGATGCCGAGAAGACTAAACCCAAGGTGTCGATGGCTCCATAACCCATCATAAGCAGCAATCACAAACAGGAAGTCAAATCTCGATGTCAAAACATCCAACTAGGTGGCTATGCTCCAGTATGCAATGAGGACAACATGAAACAATCCAATGATCTCCATATCACTCGTCAGATGCTTCAACGTCAAGAATCAATCTGATCTCCCTCCAAAAGATGGATATGCCCTAGTGTAAATCAGTGCATCCGAGTCAACAACTGCTGAAGAGGATCATGCTAGTGTATGTCAGCAAATCGATGAATCTCTACTCCTGGTGCCCAAACAGAAACATCTCAACATAATCCATATGAATCAGAATCCCCGAGCCCTATAAATGTGAATGAACTGACTATGCCCCAGTATAAACCACCTGAAGTGACTATGCTCCAAGATAAATCAAAGTCCATCACCGATGAGAGGGTTATGCCTCAAAATAAATCGTCATCTAAAAAAAAACAACTATCAATGAGTGGAACGTGTTCCAATGCAGAATATCGAGTAGAGTGACTGTATCTCTAATAAAAGCGCTCTTTGAAATGGTTATGCCCCAGTGTAGGGTCATCCAACAACTCATAATCCATCATAATCCAAGTAAAGAAGCGAATTGACTATGCCTTAGTGCAAAACATCATCTTGAAAGAAAACGTCATCGATGAGCGGGGTATGCCCCAGTATAGATAACGTCGCCTCTGAAAATCCATCACTGATAAGAGGGGTATGCCCCAGTGTAAATCATCATCTCAACTCCTCATCTATCATGCTCTGAGAAATAATCTCTAACTAAGCTCGAGTATTGCCCACGTGCGAACTATCAAACACAATGTGAAGTCGCAGCCTCAGGGTGGCCTTCAGACACGGGACGTAACGTAGGCTAAGGTAATAGGGTGAAAGAAACGAAAGGAAACTAGGCTCGAAGATCCCAATGATAATAATCCTCATACCCCTCATGCATGAGATGCAATGCATAGAAAACGTCATGAGTCCCGGACCTAGGGGTCCCCACACAAAAAGTGATGATAAATGAATGGTCACATCGAAAAAGCAAGAATAAAGTGTGGATGTTGAACCCATGTCAAACATCAAGCAGGATGAGAAAATAATGAAATCAGGTGAGGTAGGGTGAAACGGAGGAATAAAATAAAGATAGAAGAAGACGAAAAGATAGAAAAATGAGTGATAGTCAACTTGCATCAAAGCATGGAAAATAGTCACATCCGAAATAGATGGGATGATGGATAGAACAAAGATCCAGAGATACTCAAGAAAGGTTGCTCGTATTTTTCACAAAAAACGAATGGGCGACTCATACTCTGACCCAAAATATACATCAAGATGAAACTCAGAAAGAAGCTCTCATACGAACTCTCTCTAACACATGAACTCAATGAAGCAAACTAGCACGTCCATACACATGCCCAATGGAGAATAAGAAAATGAACAATGCGCTATCTTTTTTTTTCTTTTTTTTTTTTAATATTTTTATTTTTATTTTTTTGTGCATACTCTGATCAATAGTGAATGATCTCCCATGAAATACATAGCTAAATGAATAAATTCTCCCCATGTACTGATGTAACATGAATCCTCACTAACAAGACAACCTCTCAAAAATAAAATCTCTGAACCATTGCTCATAAGGCGAATAAGGAAGGAAGAATGTGGCAATCCTCCATGCAATGACGTGTGAGAAACCACCACTCAAGGTGAAACAAGGATAATGTCGAGTAAGCAATGATCAAAGAAAAAGACGGAGAATGAATATCACAAGTGGTGATATGTGATATCGGAAAATAGTGATGAAATGATGTCCAAGTGACAAATATCACAATGAAGAATGAGGAATGAGGCCCGAATATGTATGTCAGGTTTGGAACTCATGACGCATCTAATCATAACATGCAAACACTGCAGGGTCCCCAACCCAATGAAATAGATAAATGAGATGATGAAAGAACGGACTACGTACTCATGTGAGACTCAAAGGGCTAGCAACAGGTAACTCTATATGCGAGGGTGATAAAGTAAATAGGTTTATGAAATGATGGCCACCCATCATTTAACCACAACCTCGAACATCGTGCTTTCAAGATCTCACATGGTCAATACTAACAACTGGCATCCATCCAACAAAGTCATGACGACTCCTCTGAAATCGTGCGAAAGCTCTCACTGATGCTCTATGATAACTATCAATGTCCTCTGAAAATCAACTCACTCTATCATCACAAGTCACTCATCATCATCTCATAAAATCATTGTCTCTAATCATCCTGACTCTCTGAAGTCATATGTAATGGCTCAAATCTGAATGCTCCATGATAACCCCTCTATCTCAACAATATCATTAAACAGTCAAGCCACTCTCTCATCATGATCCATTGATCATCGTGCAAAGCTCACCTCAAGTCGAATCATCTCGGACTATACCCGATCATATCAAGGAAATGATGGAAAGAATAGGTAATGGTATTGTGGTATACCAAGGCAAATAGGGATGGTAAGGTCGCATAATGGTACCAAGGGGTGGTGTCATGTCAGGGTCAAAATGAGTAGGTCATCAAGTCCACAAAGTCAGGGTATGGATATAGATATGGTACCGTTTTGATCAAAAGGTGAAATGGGTCACAGTCTCGAACTCCCTAGGTCAATCTCCCGATCCTAGGTCAATAGGCTCAATATCCTCCATGATAGGTTAGGCCAAAGTGATCATGATATATAAGTGAAAAGACGTCTCATATCGAAAACATAACACACATCAACACAAGATACGTAAAACACACTCACGAGAAAAATGCCACATACTCAGATAAAGTATCATATCACTAGATGAGCCAACGAGTACACATGTGTGAAACGATAAAGGACTACAAATGACTAGACTCTTAACATGAAATTAAAAACAATGACTCTAAACCAAATTGGATTCAACAAAACAAAGATGACTCTAACGAACTAAAAAAAACAGGACTCAACAAAATGGCAACGACTCTGACGATGACCATAATCAGAATGAAAAGTGCTCTGAGCTAAACTGCTACCAAATGATGTACCCATGTCGACTGATCCAAGCCCTCAACTCGGAAGATCCCGAAATACCATATGCCAACAGTACTATCAACATCCAAATCAATCTACTGAAGACTAAGAGGATGAGGAACTACATATGTAGAATGCGTAGGCAGAGGATTGGTGGTCACACTTGGCCCAGCCAAGTTGACCAACCCCGAATCCAAGTCCTGTATCGCATGATGGAGTGTCGAACAACACTCAGTATCGTGCCCCTGCATCTGATGATATAAGCAATGCTCATGGGAGCGAAAATGTGGAGGAATATGATGTGGTAAAGGGTGTGGCGCCAAAGGAACGATCAAACCACCATCTCTGAGCTTCTCAAAAGCTCTAGTCAAAGTCATACCCAAGGGAGTGAACTGTCTCGGGGGCCTATATGCATATGGTCTAGGTGGCGGGTGAGTAGTGGCTCTTGGATGCGAAGGTCATGGCTGCATGCTGGTCTGAGCAATGTAAGGCTCCTAAACATAAACCGACTGATACTGATACTGCAGATGAGGGAAATGAGCTCTGATTGTAGGAGGCTTATAAAGTGAGTGATACGCAGGCCTCCGATGTTGATAGCTAATAGCGCCAACCTCTCCGGGTCTACTAGATGATCCAAACGGATTTTCCCCCTTACTATCAGGGGAATGAGTAGTATCTGTCCATAATCCTCGAGCAATGACCTCTTCAACACTAAAAGCTGCCTAAACCAGACTCTTGAGATCCTGAAATGGGATGCCCACAAGACGTCTCGCAAATCTCGGTTGTAGGTTCCGAAGAACCATATCAATCTGATCCTGCTCCTTAGGCCGATCTATCATACCAGCCACCTTTGCCCTCCAACGAGTGACAAAGGAAGAAATAAACTCCTCTGACCTCTGTCTGGTGGCCTCCAACTCTCGTTTGGACACATCAATGTCAGCACTGAAAACGAATTGAGTCAGGAACTCATGAGCCACGTTCTCCCAGGTGCGAAGTCTCGAAGGCTCAACTAAAGCAAACCATCTCTAAGCTGCTCCACTAAGTGACATGGGGAAGAGGGCCACCAACTGCACATCATCTATCCCATGTGCTCTCATGACTGTGCTGTATAGTCTCAAGTGGATCTTGGGACAACCAATCCCACTGTAACGCTCAATGTCTGGCATGCGAAACTTGGCGGGCAAGCTAGCCGCTAGTATGCCATCTCTATCATCCCAAGTCAAACCTCCATCCTGCAATCTGATCTATCTCATCCTGGACTCGAGCCTCTCAACCTTGGCCTCCTGCTCGGCCAATCTAGTATCCTCAATAGTAGGAATCACGGGAGGCGCCACTATGACAGTAGGTGGCGGAACGGTCTCGTAATGATCTGTTAGATGGAATGGAGTATCAAGTGAAACCCCAGGTGGACGAGCCTGTGCTGTCTGAGATGCATGAGGAACCGTCTCATTAGTGACCATGTCAGCTGGATGAGGATCCTAGCGAGAACTCTCTATTTGATCCAAGCGTCTACTGACTCCTGCCATGAACTCCTGAATGGAAGCAAGTGTGGAAGCTAGCTCGTCCGACATCTCAACTGAACTGTATGAACTCGGATATGAATTTGCTCTGATCAATCGTCCTCCAACTCTCCTCCAAGAATGTGACTCCAGACTCAACCAACTCCTAAATTGACTCCCTACAATGCAAACAAAATGAATGAAGGACACGAGATAAAACTCTAAAAGACGACAATACAACATGCAAACACATGGTCCTAGGGTGGCAATCCGAAATCTGGATGTATGATGAGAACTCTAGAGTCATAAAGGTGTCCACTGTGAGATGGCTACAAATGTGACTAGAAAATTCCTATCAATGATCCAAGATGAAAGACGTGTGAAAAACACGCTATCACGAGATCAATACTCCATCTACAACCACATATCATTGACTCAATCTTCAACTCGAGCTCCATAAGAGAAAAAAATGGTAAGTTGATCAAGGCGAATCTCTCGAAAAAAATGTGAATGTGAAAATGTGCTTTTCACCTTTCTGTAATGAAAATATGAGCATCGAGTTGAAAATTGAATCAAGGATCAAACAAAGAATGAGGTATTGGGCTCGTGATAGGTGTACAGTGTAAAAGGATGATCATGATCGATGAACATATCCCGAAACATCAAGTAAGTGATAGCAAAGTGAAATGATGCGTTGAGCTAAGAAAGAAAAACGAAAGCCCTAGGGAGAAAGCATGACAAACTCATCGAGTGAAAAACAAACTAAGGTGACATGACAAAGGTGATCCAACCGATACTCAAACCCATACCAATCTCTGAGCACTCTCAATTGGAGACTAAAAGGAAGGAGTTTCGAATCCGAACTATGACTATAGAGGCTCTGAAGACCCTCAGATGCACCCACATGTAAGAAGGGAGTCCTAATCGAAAAATCTACGGCTCAACCTACGAAGTCAAGGTGGCTCTAAATAGTAAAGTGGTGGATTTTAAAGGATCCCTAGCGAAAGCGATCGTACCCTCCAGTGGTACGCAACCCTCTGCGCACCTCCGAAGAGATGGGGCGCTTCCATGCAAGGTGGTCATCACCTCCACACATGCACTACCTCGACATCCCAGGGGGTTCCTATGGTGAAAGCTCTCAAAACACTTAGCGTTCGATGATCAACTAGAGTGCACAGTAAATGGTGTGGGTGCATCCGAAAATCCTATGAAACTAAAAGAAAACACATTGGCCACACAAATATCCTGAAATCTAGCTTTGGGCTATACAAGTCTTCAAAGTTCGGACTCCAATCAGCATCAATATGTTGATCACCTCCAAAATGCTCCCAAACATAGATATAGCTCATCGCTAGACCCTACTCCTAATCACTAGCTCGGTCGAAGAGCAAACAAAGCAACAAGTCTCGTATCAAATACGAGACCAAGGGAAATAATGTCGACTGAGACTAGGGACTTGGAAATAAGGGGATAAGCGTGTGTCCCACATAGATAAGCAATTCATGCAGTCACATGGAATGAGAGAAGTTATGCAACAAACAGTCATGCAAAACAGATATATATCATCTAAATTTACACACAAACTAATCGAGAAGAATATCTGGCAGTGATAGCATGCTCTATGACAATCAAGATAATATACAAACAAGAGAATCAATCATGTCAAAGTGAATGAGATACAATGGTGAGTCTATACATGTGAGGTGATCAGAACAAAACATGGCAAAATCAGAGTCACTATGCTAGGCAAGGTAAGATGAACAATCAACATAATCAGCATATCAATGTCTCAAACAAATATAGCAATGAAGCATGGGAAAAAATCACCACAATCGGAATCCTCAATCAAGATAAACAATCATCATAATCAACATGTCAATGTCCCAAGTAAAAACAAACACCCAAGCATGCATCCAATGGTATCGGGAGCTCTCAATGTGTAATCAAGAAATAGGTACTCACTGATCGACTTATCAAACGCCACATTTGCTTCATCTTAAGTTCAAGCTTGACACTCTAGTGATCCCCAGCAGATTCGCCATTTTATGGACCCCGCATTTCGGCTCATGAGTTTCCCACTCGACAGCGAGCTTGATTTTTATTTGAAAAATGATTTATTATTTAAGAAAAATGACTTGGAGTCGCTACTTATTTTTGTTTTATTTTTAAAGGGTAAACAAAATAAGAAAGAAAACCCTAAGTGTGGCTCCTTATTTTGGAAAAGGTGGTCTGTGAAAAACCGGATTGGGTTCGGGGGTCAGGTTACTTATCGGGAAGGTACAGTAAAGACCGTATCACCCCTCTAAGTCCCTAAAGTCGGGTTTCTACTAATAAAATGAAGCTAACATGACAATCAATGAGAAAATCAATGGATACTCAAAACGATCATGCACATGTGAGAATCAATACATGTATATAGAGTGACCAGAGTGAGAATAGGTGCGTACCTGGGCAATGATTTATAAAGCGCTAAAAATGATTGCCTCCAACAAGATCGACCAGAACTTAGCAAAACACTTTTCTTCTTCCTTGACTTTCTCTCTAGAAAATGCTATGTTTTCTTTAGCTTGCTTCTCAAGAATATCTTCCCCAAGGTCTCCAAGATTCACCTCTCTGCAACTCCTCACAAAATCCCTCACCTCCAACCCCTCCCATCGTTCCCTCTGTTTTTCCCCTTAAACTCAGCCTAAGACCCTCTGTCCTCAGCCAAAAGCTGAATACCTCCTCCTCTTGCCTAAAGGAATCCTCTCAAAAAATCTCCTAACCTCTCTGAAAAGCACCCTTTCAACCAACCTTGTCCCTCTCTCATCTGCTCCTCCTCTGAAAAAATCAGCAACTAAATCACCACCCCCCTCCACTCATTAACGGTCTGTAGCTTATAGAATCCTCTTAACAGATGTCCAACCCTGATTTGTTCTTCAATTCCACTACTATGATTCTATAGCAGCCATCCACGAGCCGACAAGTGGCTCATTGAGAGGCCTCCGCCTGGTAAGAATGAGTTGTTGGGATATGACAAAAACCGAGCCCCATATGGGGGTCTACATGTATATTTGACTTAAAAAAATGTATCAAATTTCAATTATTTTTAAATAGGTATATGAATTTTGAATTTTATAAACTTGAATTCTTATTTTGTGGGTTTTTTTAAAATAAATATATGATAACACATTTAAAAAAAAAAATTATTATAGATAAAAGTTATTTTTAAAATATATTAAAAACATTAAAAATTTTAAGAATATTTTAGGTTACAAATATATTTTTGTTTTATAAAATATCATAAAACAACTTTTAAAAGATATTCTCATAAACTATATTTTAGAATTGTTTTTGAAAACATTTCCTAAACAAAACCTTAATTTTTTATTTCAAAACGCAGCGTTTTAAAATGATAAATGAAAAACACGTTCGTTTTTGCGTGGGAGGAGAGACTTCAAAACGCTGCGTTTTGGCTGCGACCGCAGAGACATCACAAAACGGTGCGTTTTGAATTTTCTCACCAGTTCCCTTTTTTATTCTCTCTCTAGGAGCTACCTCACAATGAGGCCTCAAATCGTGCTGTTTGGGGATTCGATCACAGAGCAATCATTCAGATCAGGTGGATGGGGTGCGGCTCTCGCCGACACCTACTCTCGCAAGGTTTTCCCGTAGTTTCTCCCTCTGTTTGGTTGCCGAGAAAAATAAAGTGAAAGACGTGAATTTGGAATTTTGTATCTTATGCTTTCTGTTTAATTGCTGAGAAAATGTGGGAAAGGAGAAGAAACAATGTTGCTTATCTACTTGATAGTGATTAATTTATTTTTATTTTTTGATTTTCTGCTTTTTGTGTAGGCTGATATAGTGTTGCGTGGATATGGTGGATACACCAGTAGACTGGCATTGTTCTTGTTACAATACCTTTTTCCTCTGGTAATGATTGACATCGTTTTTTTCCTTGTCTTCAAATCACTGCTCATAGTGTTCCTTTGTATATTTCAGTGTATACTTAAATTTCATTTCATTTATTGTAAGAAGCGAGTTTCTGTTTATTGTTGATGGGCATGGTTCCTTTTCATTGTTAAGGTGCTTCATTATGTATACAAAGTTAGATCGTGTGCCTCATGATGTAATGTTAGATCTTGTAGGAGAAACATATTAGGCGGAATCATAATTTTAGAACATCAATTTGGATGCCTAAAAAAATAATGGATTGATACTACTAAAATGAAAAACTGTGAAAGTGAAAATTAGTTCGTGCATCTATGACACCAAATAACTCATTTGAGAAAGATACCAGAACCATAATCAAGAACTTCAAATTACTACTTCACTATAATTTATGAGTGACAAGTGTGGTATGAATTGTTACAAAGTATGTATGTAAGTTTTTGTTTTCATTTTCCTTCATTATTACTATACATTGTGTAAATAAAAGTTTTTATACATGATTAGTCTTTCACATAACACCCATGGATGCTTTATGTTAATTGGTTCACCTTCCAATTGTTGTCCCAACTATTGACTAGTTGGTTTTCTGGGCTTGATCAAGGGTAGAGTTTGACTCTATATCCTTAAGACAAATTTTTCCTGCTCAAGTGCTTACAACACAAGTGATTGTCTCCCAGGATACAATGATCACTTTTTTTATGATAGTGGCACTCTAAATCACAAGAAATAGTGAATTACTTAGTGATTTATTCTCTTTTAAATACAAAAAAAAATTATTAGAAAAAAGAAAAGACTAAACCTGAAGCTAAGAAAGACTTGAAAGTTTAAGAGACTAGAAAGGAGAAAGAGTGGAGAGAATGAATGAAAGAGAGAGTGAATCCCAAAAAGACAAGGAGGGGACCTTATAGATTTTGTTGATGACTATTAGAAGAGATGTCTTTAAGACACTAGACATATCCCTTAAAGGGTTGTGTCTTAAGACACCAAACACATTCCTTGAAAGAGGTTGTGTTTTTAAAACACTAGACACATCCTTTGAAACAAGTTGTATCTGTTACGAAACGACATGTCTTCCAAGGGAAAAATAAATATGTCCTAATTTTCACCTATATATAAATTCCAACAATCCCCCACATGAATGGAAATTGACTTGGAAAAAGCAAATGACAAGTTAAACATTCTAGAAAGTACAACTTGGAAAGTAATTACATCAAGATAGGTAGCTTGTGACTTTGAACCTTCCTTAGTGAAATACTATCAAATTTACTTAGCTGATCAATGAACCTGATGTCTTGAATTGTTCAATTGTTGATGTAAATAAAGACTATAATATCCACACAATTCCCTTCCGAATCACCATTGATTCTCATGTTTGTGCTCATTTTGGCCTTGAACAAATCCTGGTTTTATGAGTGCTATAGAGAATTTCAGCCTTAAAATTCTCATAGAAACGACCCCATTTCACACCCACATAGGTGATTCCTATTAAGAGTATCCTATCATATCCCACTTGTTTTCCAAGCTATAAGACTCATTAAAAAGCAAAGCTTAACCTAGTTCACTCTGTAGAAAACACTAATTCATTGTAGGAATAGGTAAGAGAGATTATCTCTTTACTGTTTCTTTTAGTCATTCATAACTTAGTTGTCCCTTTGAACCTAGATGTTGGGATCTCTAGTTAACTAGGTTGGGTTACCATTATGAAGACTTTTTTATCATAGGCTTTAATCCCATTCCTCTCGATGAGTAGTTAACTTGGTCTCTTGACAAACCTTTAGTAAGAGGATCCGCAAGGTTGTCCTTTGATTTGATGTAATCAATGTAAATCACTCCATTTGAAAGTAACTATCTTATTATATTGTGTCTTCGACGTATATGTTGAGATTTCCCATTATATATGCTATATTGTGCTCTTCCAATAGCGGATTGATTATCACAATGTATGCTTATTATAGGCATAAGTTTTTGCTAACATAGTATATCCTCTAGAAAATTGCGAAGACATTCTGCTTTTCTCCTGCTTTATTTGGAGCTATAAATTTAGATTCCATTATGGATCAAGCAATACATGTTTGTTTTGAGGACTTCCATGATGTAACTCCTTTTGCTATTGTAAATATCTATCCACTAGTGGGTTTTGTGTCCTTTGTATAAGATATCTAGTTTGCATCACTAAACCTCCTTCAAGTACAACTGGCTATCTTATGTACTGCAATCCATAATTTAGACTGTATCTTAGGTATTTAAGAACCTTGATTATTGCCTTCCAATGATCTTTTCTTGGATTGTTTGTAAATCTACTCAATTTGTTATCATGCTATGTTTGGTTGTGTACAGTTCACGACTTACATTAAACTGCCAATTAGATGAGAATACTCTAATTAAGATATGGTTTGATTAGTATTTTTAGCAAGTGTAGATTTACATTTATTGGAATCTTTACTGGACTATCTTCATATTTATTAAACTTTCTAAGTATTGCTCAATGTAGTGTGATTGAGAAAATACTAGTCCATCAGACGTCTTAGAGATTTTAACTCCTAATATGATGTTTGCTATACCCATATCTTTCATATCAAAATGTTTGGTTAACATTTTCTTGGTAGCTCTAATGATATCATTATTACTTCCGAAAATTATCATATCATCCACGTACAAACATACTATTATGTGGGAAAACGTGAATTATGGTTGTAAATTAATGGCTTGTGTTTTGCTATGTATAGTAATTATGCTAGTTTAGGAGAGTTTGTTTGTAACAGCCAGAATTCCTAGAATTAGGTTAATTTAGTTAGTTTCCTATTTCGTTTATCCCATAAATCATGGGATTTGATATAGCCTAGTCATTCGTTTCCTTTTCTATAGCTAAGACTTTTCTGTATAAAGCTAGTATAGTTTTCTGAGAAGGAAGTAGAATAAAATTATTCCACAATTCTGCTCTCTCAATTTACGTCATGGTATCAGAGCTGAATTAGGATCCTTGGAAGTTATTTTGTTTCAGCCTTCATTGCTGAATACAGTGCCCAATTTTTCTTCTGTTTTTGAAACTCAAAACCGAGCATTTGTTTCCTTTCCTGGAATTTTCATTTTCTTCTTGGCCTTCATTGCCATTCATTTGCCTTTTTTTTGCCTTCATTGTCAATCTGATCTCTTGGCCTTCAACGTTGTCTATTGTTGACCCACGTGCTTTGCCTGAATCACCTAGAAATTGCCGTTTTTTTTTTTAAAAAAAAAAAAATGTCAGAGATTTCAGAAATAACCACTACAGTCCAATCAGAGGAGATTATTCGAACCCAACATTCCGGAGAATTGCAGAATATCCAGGCTGCATATAGGCTGGATGGAAAAAATTATCTGAAATGGTCCTAACTTGTTCGCACCGTGTTGAAAGGGAAAGGGAAGATCAGCCATCTCATGGGTACAGGGCCGAAACTAGGAGATCCTCATTTTGAAGCATGGGATGAAGAAGACTCCATGATTATGGCATGGTTGTGGAATTCTATGATTCCTGAAATCAGTGACACATGCATGTTCCTAGCTACTGCCAAGGACATTTGGGATGCAATCCAACAGACGTACTCTAAGGCGAGAGATGCGGCCCAAGTATACGAGGTCAAGGTGAAAACTGTTGCTGCTAAACAGGGAGATAAAACTGTTACTGAGTATGCTAATCAATTGAAATCTTTATGGCAAGAACTTGATCATTACAGGGTAATAAAGATCAAGTGTCCCGAAGATGCTGCTATTCTCAAGGATTTCATAGAACAAGATCGAGTCTATGATTTTCTTGTTGGACTCAATCCAGAATTTGACCAAGTGCGAATCCAGATTCTTGGCAAGCAAGAAGTTCCGTGCTTTAATGAGGTGGTGGCATTAATTTGAGGAGAGGAAAGCAGAAGATGCCTGATGCTTAATCCACAGAACACGGACAGCTCGGCTATGGTGGCTGGCAGTGGTAACAATTCAGCCACAAATATGGAAAGAGTACTAGTTTCTGGCAATGGAAGATCTAGTCAACCAAAGACTCAAAATCGTGACTACAAGGACAACTTATGGTGCACTTATTGTAAGAAGGCACGCCATACGCGTGAGCGGTGCTGGAAACTACATGGAAAACCACCAAGTCGAGAGTGGGGACAGAAGGGAGAACAACCAAGTAATAATGGTCAGACCCATGTTACAACAGTACAACAGAATGGAGCAACACTGCAAGAGATAGGCAGTCTTAATCAAGAAGAAGTTGAGAGGGTGGGGTCTCTTATTTGCAACCTTGACAAACCAGCAGGTACTGGTTCATTGGCGTATTCAGGTAAGTTTCCATTCTCTATCGGATTAAATGTCTCGGATATAACCTTTGCCAACTCCTGGGTCATTGACTCAGGTGCTACCGACCATATGACTCATTCACCAAACATTTTTTCCACATATTTCCCATGTTCAAGCAGTAGAAAAATAGCCACAACCGATGGCTCCTTGACCACTGTAGCAGGTATAGGAGATGTCAAAATAAGCCCATCACTGATGTTAAAAAATGTTCTTCATGTCCCTAGGTTAACCACGAACCTCATTTCTATCCAAAAACTCACTCAAGATTTACATTGCAATGTGGTTTTTTATCATAGTCATTGTGTATTTCAGGACGAGGATTCGGGGAGGATGATTGGACATGCTAGAGAACGGGATGGACTCTACTATCTCAAAGCACCAAGTCAATCAAACATTACCAAAGGCAAATCATCTCATTCTTGTCTCAGAAGTTTTTTCATTCAATAAAGAAAAAGTTTGGCTTCATCATCGCCGACTTGGACATCCATCATTTAGGGTTACTAAAATTCTGTTTCCTTCCTTATTTAAAGGTCTAGACGTCGAACATTTTCATTGTGAAGTGTGTGAACTTGCTAAACACAAACGTGTGTCTTTTCCAGTTAGCAATAAAAGAAGTTCTATTCCTTTTTATCTCATACACAGTGACATTTGGGGTCCTTCTCCTATTCCTAACATTACTGGGGCTAAATGGTTTGTTTCATTCATTGATGATTGTACTCGAGTCACTTGGATTTTTTTGCTCAAACATAAATTTGATGTCAGTACTGTCCTTCCAAATTTTTGTTCTATGATTAAGACTCAATTTGGAGTCAATATCAAAAGATTTAGGTCGGATAATGCTAAGGATTATTTCAATCAAGTCCTAACTCCATACTTTCAGAGGGAAGGAATCATACATGAGTCATCTTGTGTTAACACTCCACAGCAAAACGGAGTGGCAGAAAGAAAAAACGGTCACCTTCTTGACTCAACCCGATCCTTCATGTTTCAGAAAAATGTGCCTAAATCCTTTTGGGGAGAAGCAGTTCTTACAGCTGCTCATCTCATAAATAGATTGCCTTCTAGGATCTTGGGATTCAAAAGTCCAATGGACATACTTTCAACATTCTATCCAAACCTACACACTACAAACAATCTTGTTCCTAGGATATTTGGGTGTGTGGCATTTGTCCATGTTCATAATCAAAACAGGGGGAAGTTAGATCCACGGGCATTAAAATGTGTTTTTTTGGGTTATTCTTCAACTCAGAAAGGGTATAAGTGTTACCATCCTCCATCAAAAAGATTCTATGTCTCGGTAGATGTTACTTTCCATGAACAAGAATCTTATTTCACTATTCCTTATCTTCAGGGGGAGAATTCGGTAATGGAAGATAAGGATAGGGGGGATTTTTTATTCCTTGATCTGCCATCACTTCCCTTGTCAAAACAATCTCGTCCCACTAATCCTTTGATTGAAACCTTACCTAAATTGCCCGATCAGCCTGAACATGTGCCTGAAAATCCAAAATCTGCCCCTGAGAATGTGAGATTTGACAAAGTGTTTTCGAGGAAGAAGACAGTTGTCCCTGAATCTGTGCAAGTCCAAGACTTCAACCCAAATTCTGAGAATGAGGTAACAATTTCTAATCCTTCATTGCAATCTGAATTTCATGTGAACAATGATGACCAGGACCTCCCTATTGCTGTTAGGAAAGGGATTAGAGAATGCACAAATCGACCTCTATACCCTCTTACACACTTCCTATCCTTTAAAAAATTTTCACCAGCTCATAGAGCCTTCCTTGTTAGCCTAAACACTATTTCTATCCCTACCACCGTATCCGAGGCTTTGACCGATGAAAAATGGAAACAAGCTATGAATGTGGAGATGGAGGCATTAGAAAAAAACAAAACTTGGGAGTTGGTAAAATTGCCGACAGGAAAGAAACCCGTGGGGTGTAAATGGGTTTATACTGTGAAATACAGAGCAGATGGATCAATAGAAAGATACAAGGCTGGATTGATTACCAAGAAACTTTTGCTCCGGTCGCAAAGATGAACACTGTTAGAGTCTTGTTGTCATTAGCAGCTAATTACAATTGGGATTTGTAGCAATTTGATGTCAAGAATGCTTTTTTGCACGGAGAACTAGAGGAAGAAATTTATATGGAGGTCCCGCCAGGTTATGACAATAATTTAGCTGCTCAGACTGTATGTAAATTAAAAAAGGCCTTGTACGGACTTAAGCAATCACCACGAGCATGGTTTGGAAGATTCGCAAGAGCGATGATAACCATGGGATATAGGCAAAGTCAAGGAGATCATACGTTGTTCATTAAACACTCATCTTCGGGGAGACTCACAGCTCTCTTGGTGTATGTCGATGACATAATAGTGACAGGAAACGATGACAAGGAGAGACAGGTTCTAAATCAATGTTTGGCTAAGGAATTTGAAATCAAGGCATTAGGGAGGTTGAAATATTTTCTTGGTATTGAGGTGGCTCACTCTAAGCAAGGCATTTTTATCTCCCAACAGAAGTATGTTACAGATCTTCTCAAAGAAACTGGCAAGACCGCATGCAAACCAGCAAGTACTCCAATAGATCCGAATCTTAGACTCGGAGAGGCAG
This sequence comes from Vitis riparia, assembly GCF_004353265.1. NCBI lineage: Eukaryota > Viridiplantae > Streptophyta > Magnoliopsida > Vitales > Vitaceae > Vitis > Vitis riparia. Next base: position 9,833,545 of record NC_048447.1, on the reverse strand, counting down.
AAAATGATGCTACAGTAGATAAAGAAATGTATCAACGCTTGGTGGGAAGGCTCATTTATCTATCTCATACACGACCAGATATAACATATGCAGTGAGTGTTATTAGTCAATTCATGCATAGTCCAAAGGAAGCTCATCTGCAGGTAGCTTATCGAGTGTTACAATATCTCAAAGGGACACCAGATAAAGGTATTCTGTTCAAAAGGAATGGAGGGTTAGTACTTGAGGCATACACAGATGCTGACTATGCTGGCTCAATTATTGACAGAAGGTCAACTTCTGGATATTGCACCTTTCTTGGTGGAAATCTCGTGACATGGAGGAGTAAGAAACAGAATGTGGTAGCGCGGTCTAGTGCGGAGGCAGAATTCCGAGCAATGGCTCAGGGTGTGTGTGAACTACTATGGTTGAAGATCGTTTTAGAAGACTTAAAGATTAAATGGGATGGCCCAATGAGACTCTATTGTGATAATAAATCTGCAATCAGCATAGCTCACAACCCGGTACAACATGATCGAACGAAGCACATTGAAATTGACAGACACTTCATCAAAGAAAAGTTGGATAGTGGATTGATATGTACACCTTATGTGTCTACACATGATCAACTTGCCGATATACTTACCAAAGGGCTAAGTAGTTCAGTGTTTCAAAGCTTTGTATCCAAGCTGGGAATGGTGAATACCTATTCACCAGCTTGAGGGGGAGTGTGGGAAAACGTGAATTATGGTTGTAAATTAATGGCTTGTGTTTTGCTGTGTATAGTAATTATGCTAGTTTAGGAGAGTTTGTTTGTAACAGCCAGAATTCCTATAATTAGGTTAATTTAGTTAGTTTCCTATTTCGTTTATCCCATAAATCATGGGATTTGATATAGCCTAGTCATTCGTTTCCTTTTCTATAGCTAAGACTTTTCTGTATAAAGCTAGTATAGTTTTCTGAGAAGGAAGTAGAATAAAATTATTCCACAATTCTGCTCTCTCAATTTACGTCATATTACATAACCAATTGATGTGCTCTTAGCATAAACACATTTATCACATTCATTGATTTAAAGTCATTTGACATCATAATATTGTCAAATTTCTCATGTCATTGCTTTGTGCTTGCTTTAATCCATATAAAGATTTAACAAGCTTACATACCTTTTTCTCTCGTTTAGGAGCAATTAACCCTTCAGGTTGTTCCATATAGATCTCTTCTTGCAATTCACCATCAAATTCATCCATTTGATGAATTTCAAGATTATGTGATGCAACAATTGCAATCAACACTCTAATGGAAGTTATTCTTGTGATTGGTAAATATGTATAAAAAAAATCAAGGCCTTCTTTTTGTTTAAAACCTTTAGCTACGAGTCTAGCTTTATATTTATCAATTGATCCATCAACCTTCAATTTCCTTTCAAAGATTCATTTACAAGCTAAAGGCTTATTACCTAATGGAAGATCCACCAGTTCCCATGTGTGATTTTTCATGATGGATTCAATTTCATCATTAATAGCTTCTTTCCAAAATGGAGCTTCTGGAGTAGACATTGCTTCCTTAAATGTATGAGGTTCATTTTCTAACATATAAGTTAGATAATCAGGACCAAATGACTTAGATACTTTGACCCTTTTATTGTGTCTGAGTTCTTCAACATCTTGATGACTACTACTAGCATCATCATATGTTCTTTTTTGAGATCTTTTCTCTGGTGTACTTTTTCAAGGTGCTCTCAAAAAATGAGGCATTTCTTGACTCAATGATTGTATTTTTATGAATATCAAGAATGTCTGATTTATATACAAGGAACCAATATGCATTACTATTATTGGCATAACCAATAAAAACATAGTCAACTGTTTTAGGCCCTATCTTAACATTTTTAGGGTTAGGAACAACTACTTTTGCTAAACATCCCCACACTTTCAAATATTTATAAGATGATTTTCATTATTTCCATAATTCATGTGGAGTTACATCATTTTTCTTGTGTGGTATTTTGTTCAGAATATGGATTGCAGAAAGAATTGCTTCTCCTCAAACCAAAACTTATCAACATAGCATTCATCATTTCCTTTAATGTTCGGTCCTTGCATTTAGCAATACCATTTGATTGAGGTGAATGAGGAGCAGTGGTTTGATGAATAATATCATGTTCTAAACAAAACTCATCAAAAGGTGCTTCATATTCTCCACCTCTATCGTTTCTTATTATCTTTATCTTCTTGTTAAGTTGATTTTCAACCTTATTCTTATAGTGTTTAAACACTCCCAGGGCCTAATCTTTGCTTCTTAGCAAATATACATATCTGTATCTTGCGCAATCATCAATGAAAGTGATGAAAATATTTTTTCCCTCTTCTAATTTACACAAACTTTAAATCATAGATATCACTGTGAATTAATTCTAAAGGCTCAGTATTCCTTTCGATAGAATGAAAGGGTGCTTTATGTCACAAGCTGATTCAAATGAGCCTCCCCATGGGCTTATATAGAGTCAGGAAGCTTCTGGAGACTCCTAGAGTGGGAAGAGTGTGGAAGGTTCTAGAGAAGCCTGGAGGAATCCACACAATTTTACACTATGGTGGAAGGCATGAGAGGAGTCTAGGGCTTTCTAGATAATTCCAGAAGTCTCTTGTATATCCTTGTACATAGGCTTGTACCTAGAATGATGTAGGACATTCTAGAAGAGTCTTGAGTTGTAAGGAACCCTCCAAGGTTCCAGAGAGTTCCATTGGTGCCTATAAATAGGTAAGGGCCTCATTTGGCCAAGACACCAAGTAAGTGAGCTTCCAAGCACTTGTAAAGGTTTCCTTGAGTTAGTAAAAGCTTCCATTCTTTAAAGGGTTGCCTACTAAGCTTCCTAAGCTTTTGAGTCACGAGTGTTTTAGCCAAGCAAGCTAAGCATTGGGGGAGCAAGGCTGACTTAGCAAGATCAAGCGTCTTGACTTGCCTAAGTGCTGCACGAGCTTAGTGAACAACTAAGTTCGTGACATTTAGCTAGCTTAGCTTCTACACATGTCTTGCACTTATGATTAGGATCAATGTGAAAGTTAGGTAACAAATTTAAATTTCTTAATTTGCGCAAAGAATTAAAATTCACATGTCCTAATTTGTCATGTCATAAATTAAAAGACTCAAGCAAATAAGCAAAAGAACTAACTTTATTATCATTGAAATCTCATAGGATAGTCATTACATTTATCTTAAAAAGCCCATTTGTGAGATACCCTTTGCCCACATGCACCTCATTCTTGGTGAGTATAAAGTTATTGGATTCAAAAACCATTTTGAAGCCATTCTTACTCAATAATGAGTTAGACACTAAATTTTTTAGGATATCGGGCACATGCAATACATCATTGAGAGTGAGTTCCTTTCCTAAAGTCATCTTTAATATCAACTTTCCTATGCCTTCAATTTTAGAAGTAGTTGAATTACCCATGTATGGCTCCCTTCTATTTGAACATAAGAAGAGAACATCTTTCTATTTGAACATACATAATAAGTAGCTTCTGTGTCTATCGATCATTCCTTGGGGTTATCCCTTGTATTAGCTTCAAACACTATGGCAGAATGCATCATATCCGACACATCAGTTGCCGGCTTCTCTTCTTTGGTCATATGTACTTGATTTTTCTTGTCATGTCCTTTGGAGTGGCAATCCTTAGCTCAGTGGCATTGTTTGTTGTACACGTAACACTTTCCATTGAATTTTTTGAACTTGTCTTTCCTCTAATTAGGACCTTCACTAGAGACTTCCTTTTCTTGCCATTTTTTTGCTCTACCAAGTTTGCCTTGGACTCTATTGGAAGCTTTCTTGGTTTCTTGTTAGAAACTTGATTGTCTTCTTCAATCCTCAGTCTCACAATCAAGTCCTCAAGTCCCATTTCCTTGTGCTTATGCTTCAAGTAATCTTTCCAAGATGGTGGTAATTTTTCAATCATAGTTGCAACTTGGAAAGACTCGTTCAACACCATCTTTTTTGCATGTATCTCATGCAGAATGATTTGTAGTTCTGGACTTGACTCATAACTACCTTAGAGTCTATCATTTTGAGTTCTAGAAATCTGTTGACTACAAATTTCTTCAAGCCAACATCCTTTGTCTTGTATTTTTTCTCCAAGGACTCCCATAGTTCCTTAGCAGTTCTTATTGGATTATACACATTGTATAATGTGTTGTCCAAACTATTGAGGATGTAGTTCTTGCACAAGAAGTCAGAATGATTCCAAGTTTCCATGGTTGCTTGCACTTGTTTATCAATTTCACCCTCCTTTAAAAGAAGGGCATCCTCATATAGGACTGAGCAAGATTCAAAGTTGTAAGCTAGAACAATATTTTTTGTTGCCACCTCTTGAAGTCCATCCTATTGAAACCATGTGCAGCAACATGAGGTGTAAAAGAAGTAGAAGCCATCTTCACTAAAAATTAATTGTAATAAAATTAGCTACAAAAGAAAATTTGTCGAAAGTTCGTTGTCCCAACAATTGACTAGATAGTCTTTTGGGATTGATCAAAGGTAGAGTTTGACCCTATGTCCTTAAGACAAATTTCACCTTGCTCAGGTGCTTATAGTACAGGTGGTTGTCTTCTAGGATACAATGATAACTTTCTTGTGATGGTAGCATTCCAAATCACAAGAAATAGCAAATCACTTGGCGATTTGTACTCTCTTGAATGACAAAAAAATTTAGTAGAAAAAAGAAAATACAAAACTTAAAACTAAGGACTTGAAAATTTAAAAGACTAGAAAGGAGAAAGAGTAGAGAGAATGGATGAATGAGAGAGTAAATCCCAAATAGGCCGGGGGTGGGCTGGGGGGGGGGGGCGCGTTGGGCACTTATTTATAGATTTTGTTGGTGACTATTAGAATAGCTATGTCTTTAAGACACTAGATACATCTATTAAAAACACATCCTTTGGAAGAGGTTGTCTTTAAAACACTAGACACATCCTTTGAAACAAGTTGTATCTATTAATAAACAACATGCCTTCCAAGAGAAAAATAAATGTCCTAATTTTCATTCACTTATATATAAATTCCAAAGCCAATCATTTCATTATGCTCTTTTAATGGGATAAATCTAGTATTTAATTGTAAATATAATCATGCATAGTCGCATACCATAGGAAAATGCTAATATACTGAGAAGTGGGGAGATATTTTGGCGTTATGCTGATGTGAAGTGAATTGACTGTTTGCATAACAAGGTTAGGCCCCCTGGATATGTTACTTGAAGATTACATTATTTTGTTGGATGGGAGTGGTGAGGGCGGATGCCAATATAGAATTGGAAAAGATTTTAATTTTGGATTGGCTTTGTGATAAATATATTCGGCAATTGAATACAATGATGTTACAATGTCGAGATGATGAATAAGTAAAAAAAACTGGAATGATAAGCTAGAAATGGGAGCATTTGAAAAACTAGATACCTGATATAGTTAGGCAGTTTTAAATTGATATGGATTTAGCATGTACACAACTGTGCTGTTACATGTCTTGTCCTATTACATTATATGTTGGGTTGGATGATCTCGAAGAAAGGGATGTTCTTAGTCAAATCCTATTATGTGTCTTTGTGGTCTCATGAAGTGACATCCTTCCAAGTAAGAATATTTGGATCCCGAGGGCAACATCTAAGGTCAGTTTGTTTGTGTGGAAGGCAGCACGGCAGAAGATTCTGACAATCAACTAGCTTATGAAGAGAGAGTCTGGAGTCTGGTTAATTGGTGCTGTCTATGCAAACATGGTGAAACATATGTGGAGCACATCCTCATCCACTGTCATTGGGCTTCTAATAATTCATTGGCTGTGTAAAAATCTTCTATGAGATATTTTCTCATAAGGGACAAAAATTAAACTTTTAAGGGTGGACTTTTACTCTAAACAGATCTGTTTGCATAAGGAGAAAAAAGTAACTCTTGGATCTTTGGAAACTTGAGATAGTCAAGAAATCTCTTTACATAAGCCTTCAAACCAAAGAAGCTAGACACTTGAAAGATAGTCTAGAAGCTGTTCATCAAGCTTTCAAATTGAAGAAGCCAGAGACCCAAAAGATAATCCAAAGAGCTCTTCTTGACCCAGTCATACCTCTTTCAAACAAACTAGTTTCTGGGATAAATTTTATTAGCAGTTATTCTACCAGGGAGTTTAATTTCATGTTTCTGTCATAAGAGCATATGCTTGTATTTAATTCAGGTATAGCATTTTATATATATAATGTATTGAGTATTGCTTATATAAGGGGACATCTAAGTTTGCTGTAGAAAGATTTGACCAATCTCCTGGTTTGCCTGGCATTTTAGTGACAATGTATTTCATCTTTGTGTAACTCTTCAGTCTGAGCAGTTTTGTTTATATGACTTCTTTTCAGGGCTCTACAAAACCTCCTGTTGCAACAACAGTTTTCTTTGGGGCAAATGATGCAGCTCTTGCAGGGAGGACCAGTGAACGGCAGCATGTTCCTGTTGAAGAGTACAAGGAAAATCTCAGGAGAATAGTCCATCATTTGAAGGTTCAAATCCCACATTTCGTATGCTTATTGTATGCTAGATGCTATATGTTGAAATTCTCATGTCTAATATATGGTTTCAGTATTTCAAATTCCACATTTCACATGTTTGTTGCATGCTCAGATGCCCTTGGGTCCTGGCCCAAGTGAAGTGGCAAGGGGTTTGGATAGAAGTGTGAGAGGTTAGAAGTTTGATTCCCAAACACAGGAAAAAAAATCCTATCAAAAGAAAAAAAGAAAATTGCTCATTGTATGCTAGTTGCTATATGTTGGACTTCTTATGTCTAATAAGTGTATTTGGCCTGCCAAGCTTTTTCATTGACCACTCAGTTAATGTTTTTCCACTAATTTAAGAGAAATAACACACAAAAGCACAGGTTGCTCGATGGAACCTGCTGAAAAGGCCTGAAAATGAATTAGGGATTTCAGGACTCACTCACCGTGAAGAATTTTCTGGTGTTTTAACATTCAAGGACCAGCAATTGGTTGAATTATTTGGAGAGATTATATGTTGGATATTTCTCATCCTTCATCATTGACACCTTTGTTGAGTAGTTCAGGGATGCGTATAGATTTGGCAAGCACCTTCTTCTCTTTCAAGGAAAATGGAGGTGGATAATGATTGCTCCTACTAAATGTGTAAATCTTCCATTCCTTTGTGGGGTTGGGTCAGCAGTGTGAACCAAGGGCACCTAGCACTGGCTCTAAAAGGCGCCTCTTGAGCCTGTGCCAGCCTGATAGACATAACAAAAAATTGATAAAAGTCAATAAAACTAATGTTAATTGGACATATCTAGAATTGTTATATAAATCAAAATGTATATGAAATAATCATCAGCTCCATTTCTCACTGTCTAGAAACACTGATTGCAGGAGTGCTCTTCCACCATGCTTGTAGTGCTTGTAACTCCACCACCTGTTGATGAAGAAGGGCGTATGCAATATGCAAAGTATGATACTTTCTTCTTTATTTCAGTTGATTTTGTTTAGAATGAGGGGCAGCTGCAGGCGGAATCCATTTCTGAATCCACTGAATAATTAGTTGGAAGAGAACATGGTTTTTATAATGGGTGGTATTAAGATATTGATATTATAAAATGATAAATGTTTTATTGAATTGTGGAACATAATGGTAAGAGATATAATAGTGGTTATTCTATTGTTCTCATTGTTACCAAGCAATTCTCCCTTGAAGAAAGCGAGCTAAGATAATTTACAAGAATGCATTCCTCCTCAAATTGCTTAGGGGTCTTACCCTGGACTTGGGGTTGGAGCTGTTCCCATAACCCTCAAATGGCTCCCTTCTCTACACTCTTGGGACCTTAAAACCTCCTATTTTCCAATAGAAATGATGGCCTAACTTTTAACATGTGTAGTGGTCGAAGGTATTATATTTTGACACAACCAATTGCCACTACCATCACTTCCTATGCCATGCCATTGCTTCCTATGATATCCACCTTGAGACACTGCAATCCCCTCCATCTTCATGCTACCAGCTCCACAATTGCAATGCCAGCACACAACCATCCCATTGTCACTGCCAACTTTGCCACCTTGCCTCCACCCACTCCTGGCGTCAGCCTCTCCATGTTGACTTCACCCCTGCCTCTCCTCCATCTTGGCCCTGCTGCAGTGGCCATTTCTAGCTGCAAGCACACCACCATTCAAACCTACAGGAACACCAGCACCTTCATGGCAACTCACCTTCACCATCATTGCCACCTCTATCATCACATTCACTAACACCCCCATTGGTAGTTTGCTGTCTTCTTCATGGCTGCATTTGACCCTTTTATTCAGTCACCTAAGATTTTAGAATATTTTCTGTCTTACAATGTGAATCTTATTGGAATTTGAACATCTAATTAAAGGAACAAGAACTTAGAGAACATGCATATGAATGCTGCTTTTCCATTAAAATATGGTTACTTTTACTTTGGAAATAAGCTCCTCATTTGGCCTAGCAGATCTTTGTATGGTGAGAAAGCAATGGAGCTGCCTGAAAGAACAAATGATATGGCTGGAGTTTATGCAAGGCAGTGTGTCGAGTTAGCTAGGGAACTGGGTCTTCCTTCCATCAACCTATGGTCCAAGATGCAGGAAACAGAGGGTTGGCAGAAAAAATTCCTCAGGTTAGTAGTGATGCATAAAGCCTTCGTCTTTCAGGGAAATTTTGTGGCATGCTGCTTAATTAATCTGATTTGAGTGTAAATTTGATCCATGATTTTCCTTCAAGAGGAAAAAAAATAAAAATGTAACTGAACAACTCAACTCAGCCAAACCATATCCCAATTTTTTTATTTTTATTTTTTATACCTTTTTATGCTTTTGACCTTTGTTGTATCAGACCATCTTGACAACTTTTCCGTATTTTCGTTACCATCTATCCTAAATTGCACTATTGACTGTTGGTATCAAATTAGAGTTCATTTAAAGAGAAATAAACAGGGGACTAATCCCAACTGAGTTTTGACAAGTGCCTGAGTGACCCGATTTCTGAAAACAAATGCCAAACCTAAACTACTATTATTGTTAACTGAACTTCCATTGATGTCTTTTCAAGTTTACCAGATATACAAAAATATCTTAAATTTTATTTACAATTATATTTTTTCCATTCACAGTGATGGGCTGCATCTGACAGCAGAAGGCAATGCAGTGGTCTACCAAGAAGTTGAAAGAGTGTTGAGGGAAGCATGGCTTCCGGCTTCAGAAATGCCAAATGATTTTCCTCACCATTCACTAATAGATTGGAAGCACCCTGAGAAAACTTTCCAGCAACAATGCATCTGATTTCTACATGGCCTTTTGGTAGAATTGATTCTTAAACCCCTTCATTCTCTTGAAGGGCCTTTTTGGGTTTCTCCAATTCTATTCCAGATTACTTCTCCAGGTGATTCTACTATTCAGACATATTGTGTTTTTCCTTGCATTGGGTTCATTTCTTATGGAACAATCACAACCCCTAGAGCTTTCCTCTGAGATTTTAATGAAAATGGTGCAAGTACTTGATATTTGGTATTTCCAGTTTGTGAAATATGCCCCATTTCTTTGGGTTCAGCTCCAAATTTTCTCTAATTAAGGCACATCTATCTCTATCTGAATGGTCTAAGATTGAAGAGACCAAAAACCCCATGTCATTTTTCCTTGGAAACAAACAAATTTAAATTTATTTTATTTAAATTATAATTAAGAACATTTGCTGCAGAATTAAAGGATAAGAAATTTCTTAACGTTACCTTGACCTGTGTAATTACCAGTAGTAATTGATATCTAATAAAATTAACATGTCTTAATTGTGTTTCTCTAATTAGAACCAACTCTTAATTGCTTACTAAATATTTCATTATACCAAACTCTCTTTCGGTTACAATCCTCCATTCCCTCTTTTAATCTCTATAAATTTTTGGATGTGCTGAAAGTTTATTGGATAATTTATCCTTTAAAAAAAAAAAAGGTTAAGCATTTAAAAATTTTAATTGATTTTTATTTAAAATTTGAGAAAATAATAATTTAAATTGGACAGTGAAGGAACAAAATTCATATATATAAAGTAAGAAAATAAATTAAAAATAAAAATGCTGATGGGCATGTGGGACAATGGAGAAAGCTGAAGTATTTAGAACTTTTTTCAATAGAGTAAGGGTAAAACGGTCATTTTGCATAGATAGCTAGCTCACTGTCTTCCGTCATTTTTACCACGTGTTGAAAAAGTTTGACATGCATTTTCAGGCCTCAACAGAGTCCAGGGGTCTCAACAAACCTCCTACTTCTGTCTTTGCCAGTTGGCGCAATCTAATTGGATGGTTATTTTGAATTTTGAATCGAAATTACTAACATACCCTAAAACAAAACATGAAGTACGAATGGATTCCAGAACATTCCAATGGGACGATGCCACGTGAGCGAGTTGTAATAACTTTACCAATCTGGTCAGGCTGATCCTCTGCGGTTTTCTGAGACCAGAGTCCTCCCTTTGACCAATTTTTACCAAAAATGGAAAATTTAATAAGGGCGCTGTCCTACTAGCCATGGCCTCCGACAGTGAGAACTTAAGGGTCACAAGAGTGGAGCAATCCCGACCATTGGATCAATCTCAATCAACGGCCAGGACGAGCCCACTATTAGTAAATGCTTTCCCATTCATACCTATTAAGGAACACAAAGCTGATAGCTCCAAAAAGACACACAAATTTTCTCTCTCTTTCCCGTGCTTTCTCTCATGGATTTTGATAGAAAGTACAAGGAAAATCTTGGCTCTCAGCCAATGTTATTGCCTGAGAATTACTTGAAATCTTACATGGGAGATGGTGCGTTTTCCTTAGAAGCCTGTTCATCAAAAGCTTTCTTCCAAGATTTCCACCATCTCGATCATCAATTTCCCACCAATGCGTCATCAAAGACCCTCCAATTCGGGGTCCAAACTGCTTGTTTGGATCCCTTCGACAGTTTCACATATGGGTCCGGCATGAATCTCGATGTTTACGAATTGAAGCCTTACGCAGAAAACGTTGGAGTGATGGAGAATTTTCAGAGCAATAATGGAGGAGGATACCTGTTGCACCATCATCAGAGAGCCGCTGCTGCAGATATGATGGGGCTGGACCGCGGCCGAGTGGCCTTCAACTGTCAAGAAATCAAGCCTGTAAACTTTGTTATACCAGATGAAGTGTGCATCGCGGCAGAGAATAGTTTATACAAGAAAATCAGCATGAGTACTGCTAAGAATGGAGCTTCGCCGGCGGCCAAAAAGACTTACAAAGGTAGAAAGAAAACCCATGTGGTTAAGGGGCAATGGACAATTGAAGAAGACAGGTAGACAAAAGATCTAACTCTACTTTATGGGTATATAAATCTTTTTTGCAAAATTTCTTCTGGGTTTTTGTTATAATTTTCTGTTTCTAATCATGTGCCCATGCATGGGTATGAAGACTGTTGATTCAACTGGTGGAACAGTACGGGGTTAGAAAATGGAGCCTCATTGCTCAGATGCTGAATGGGAGGATAGGGAAGCAGTGCAGGGAGAGATGGCACAATCACCTGAGGCCTAACATTAAGGTTTTTGGTTTTTTTCTTCCTTTGAATTATTTTTTATGTTCACACCATCTGTTGATGAAGTCATCAATTGATTAATTTCATCATATCCTGGGAGATACTCAGATGCATACACACAGACACAAGCACACAGAGATATGGTTTCCTTTGATGCCCCCAAGCCAATGGAGCCTGCCACTGAATCAAAAACCTTGTGTCCATTACCCAAATGCCTTGATTGCTTCGCTCATCTGTTGTTTGTTAGCCATCCAATACGTCCAAATTCAGTAGGTTAGAAAAAATTATGCCCCCATTTCACTAACATACGAGTCATGCATACATCATACATAAAACATATACACATGAATAAGATACTGATACCCTCTAATGGTACATAAAATACTAGGGTTTGAAATTATGCCTCATTTTCTGTCATTTTCTTGTGGTAGAAAGGCGAGTATATACCACCACCACCACCACCATCATCATCATCATTGAGCTGGATGTATAGTTGATATTACGTACATAAATAACATACAGACATATTTATATGTAAAAGATATGAGGATGCCAGTTCAATTGTTGTACATATGTTTGGTTTGCAGAAGGATATATGGAGTGAAGAGGAGGACAAGATTCTTATTCAAGCCCATGCAGAAATAGGAAACAAATGGGCGGAAATCGCAAAGAGGCTGCCTGGAAGAACTGAAAACTCCATAAAGAACCATTGGAATGCTACCAAAAGAAGGCAGCTCTCGAGGCGAAAATGCCGCTCAAAGTATCCAAGACAAAGCACCCTCCTGCAGAACTATATCAAGAGCCTCAACTTGGACTCAAGGACAGTGGATTACCAGAAAAACCCTACTGCAAATAACCCCATGGCAGCTAATAATACTGTCCTCAGACCACCCATGAACAGGCCAGAGATCTCAGACTTCTGCCCTGGCGACGGCGTAGTTCCGAATTTCGATTATGAGGAGGTCCCAGATTTCTCCTTTGATGCAAACATCTTTCAAGAGAACTGCAGTATCGACTCTCTCCTCAATGAGATGTCTAGTGCTCCTACTGGTGATGAGAAAGGGATTGAGATGGAGAATATGCCATTGGACATGGCTTCATTGTTGCAGTGCGAAGTGAAGAAGGAGATGGATTTGGTGGAGATAATTTCTCAAGTCAATCTCTGATCAAGTCCTTGGGAATTAAGCCTATAGATCATAATAATCCTGTGGGCAGAAAAGTTTTTTAATTTCTTTTAACCATCTTAGGCAGGCCTTTAGGGTTCATCAAAGTGAATATGTAAGATGTAGAACAAGGCAAATAAAAATTGTTGAAACTGATCATTAGAAATGCTTTGACTTGTGCTTTCATCTTTTGTATGAAACAACTTGAACTAATCATAGATAGATGTTGTTATATTATTAATTTTTCTTTAAAAGCTTATTATATATGTATGTATGCATAAGTATGTATGTATCTACGTACATTTATATGTATACGTATAGGTAAGTGAATGACATGGGCCATATATTTTTTATTGTAACAGGATTTTCAAACTACAAATATTTGAATTAGGATTAGTACGTACAATTAAGTTAAAGTTGTATTTATTGGACTTTAATTGAATTTAAAGGGTGTTTAATTCCTTTTTTTTTTTTCAAAGGAATAAATGTGGTATTTTATGGTACTACTAAATTAATACATAGAGCAGAAACGGTATGGTATGATTGTACTGATATTAAGGCTTGTTTGAAGTAGGTTACTAGAACCATCTTGTCTTTGCCAAAAGGATCTTAAGAGGATTATATATATATCTATATCAAAGACCAAACACCCAAAATGAAATTGAAAACACTATCAAGGTGTGATGTAAAACATTGGAATAGGGGAGAAAATTTTTTACGCTATATAAGAATGAGTTTCTCTTAACCATGTATATGCGTTTTAAAGTCATGAATATCTCTTTGGGTTCAAAGTAGGTAATATTTATATGATTAAGTGTGAATCGTTACAAATGATATCAGAACTGATCTTTGACCTCGATATGAAGGTTTATTTGGCCTCGTGAAGGATATTTGTTTGTTTGACCACATAATCTTATAACTACAACGGGATATTGTTGTGTTTGCATGAGAAAGTGCTTGTGATATTCCACATCGAATAGGAGAGACAGTAATTGACACTAAATAAGTATAAACTCTTTTTAACCATGCGTTTTAAAGATGTGAGGACTCCTTTGAACTCAATGCGGCTAAACGGTTGAGTGTAGATCTTAAGGAATATCTTGAAATGCAATTTAACACAATTTTAAGAAAAAGATCCACAATTAATTATGTAAGGGCTACACAATTTTCCTAAGTTGGATGCATCTAAACATGATAAATTAAGAAGTCGTCAACTTATTGGGAGGAGTTATGCACTTTTAGCCTCTACTAGTAGGGATTTAAGTTTACACAAAAATAAGTGTTTCTAATAATATTTCTTTATAATGTATTGATAATAAAATAATTATTTTTGGAAGAAAGACTTACCATAGTCTAAGAATTATTAGACCTATTTGAAAATGATTCTCAAATAAGTACTTTTAGTCCACAACATTTTCGTTCAACTTTTATTGTAATTTGTGAAAAACCATATTTGAATATAAATTAAGAATGTGTTAGGTAGTATTTTTATTTGAAGTAATTTTAGTAAAAATATTTAAAAAAAAAAAACATTTTTAGGAAAATCATCCAAATACTTTTCCAAGAAACATTATAAGTTATTTTTAACTTTTTAAAAGTATTTTTCAATTTTTACCAATTGCCTTTTTTTTTTTTCAAAAATATTTTTTAGGCTAGAAGTACTTTTTTAAAGTATTATCAAATATACTTTAAAAATGTGTTTTGGATTGTTTCTATTTGAAGTGTTTTTAGTTGAAGTGTCTTTTTATAAGCGTATTTAAGAGTATTATGTGTAAATGTTTTTCCAAGAAGTACTACAAATAATCTTTCAATTTTTTCATGAGTACTTTGCAAATTTTATCAAACACTTCATTTTTTTTTAGTTGGAAGTATTTTTTAATAATATTGTCAAACAAACTTTAAGGCTATGTTTGGGCCTTAGAAAGTTGGTAGGAAAATGCGAGATAAAAAAAATAAAGAGAAAAAGTGGAAAGAAAGAAAAAGTGAAAGAAAGTAAAATTTTAATTTAAAATTAATAAATTATTTTTATATGTTATTTCAAATTCATTTCAACCTATTTTTCTTCTTCTATGTAAAAATTAAATAACATAAAAATATATAAAATTTTAATTAATTTTAATTATATTTGATTTTTTAAAATTTTATACTATGAAACCAAATATGAGAAAATTATTTTTCTTGACATTTTTTTTTTCTTTTCATAATAATTTCTAAGAACCAAACATAGTATTTATAATTAATTTTAATTATATTTTGATTTTTTAAAATTTTCTACTACGAAATCAAATATCAGAAAATCATTTTCCTTGACATTTTTTTTTCTTAGTAATTTATAGGAACCAAACATAGTATTTCTAATTAATTTTAATTAATCATTAGGCCATTAATCATCTTAAGTTATTTTTAAAATTATTATTTATTTTATAAAAGAAAAAAAAAACTTTTTTAAAATGACACATTCAGGCTTTCAGCCATGTTTGTATTCAATGGAAAAAGACATTTGCCTCTTATGTTAGGAGACTAGGATATAATGGTAATTTTAGGGGCAACGGGTTAAACTCAATGTCCAAGATCTACACAACGGTTTGAATTATCTTTGGTTTCAAAAATTTGATGAGAAAAAAAAATGGATTTTCATTTTAAGAAAACAAAATATAATTACAATTAATTAAAATTTTATTTATTTTAAAATTATTTAATTTTTCTATAAACCTTTTTTTTTCTAGGAAGCAAACATGGTCAGAACCTTTCTCCTTTTTCATTTTCATTTAAATTCAGATAAAAAGAGTTCAAATAAAATCCCCCAAAGACAAATTTTAATTTTGAAGTCAATATTAGAGGCTATTATTTTTACGATTTTACTCGCCTAAAAATGAAAAAAAAAAAAAAAAAAAAGAAGACTCCTTTTTAGTCTTTTCCACTTACCTTTGTCCACAGTGTCAGCCAGAAGGATATGCCTCATCTTCAATTTTCTTTTCCTAGTAAGCAGGGGATCATTGCAACCACCCACTTTGGTAAATGGTTCAACCCTAGAAACTGGGGCCCCATTCAACTGAAATTTGAATTGGGAAGTAGGAGTGGACCAAACCTAATTTACAACCACCCTTCCCCCCTTGGGAAACACCATCTGACTTTCAAATATGGACACTTGAACTTCCACCAACCATTTTAAGAATGATACTTAAAATAGATGAGACCACTCCTTTGAACTTTTCCCCAATTAACTATGGTAAATGTTTTGGGCTCATACATTCCTTTGCTAAATAGTAAATCAACTTTCACCTGGCTTAGGGTTGATGGTTGTGGACAAGGCACAAAATGCATAAAAGAAACTTTCCAACTACTACCTACAACCCTGATTAGCTTGAAGGTAGGAACATTCAAAGGAGGAAGGAGGCTTGCAGATTAGCGGAGAGTAGAGTATTTACAATAGCATATGAGTGACACAACCTCTAAAAATAATTCAAATTTCATTCACTTTCAAGTCAAAGGCAATACATATTCAAAGTCAACAACCGTACTTGTATCATCACAAATTAATACCCTGATAGTACCTTTTCCTATAGTAAAAGCATATAAAATCCTAATTGTTTTGAGTTGAATAAACTGAGTTTAGACTTTATAAATTAGCACACTTTTCCTTTTTAAAATTTCCATGTTCCTACATATATAGACAGTGGTTACATAGGGCAAAGATGCTTAGTGTTGGCTAGCATGTTCCTTTTAGCTTTCATTACTTATTTGAACTGCTTATAAAGTGTATTTTTGCAGTAGCTTGCCCTAAGGTAACATTGCTAAAGACTAAATTCTACATTCATGGCAAGAAATGAAAAATGGCAAAATGAAAAATCATCTGATATTGGCACATTTTGCCGTAGCAGAATTATGGCAAAAGAATAAAATTATCTCAAGAAAAAGAAAACACAAAACAAAAAGGAAAAATCAAAGGAGTAGATAAGTTCCCGCTTGGCCTACAACTAAATTTTTGAATCCCACAAAATATATTAACTTTGTCTAACCCAAGTTACCAACAAACTTTCGTCTGACGAACTTCAAGCTGTCTTTGGCTTGATGCGCTTCACTCTTGAATACAGGAACACTCCAGCAAGAGCCACGCCAGTGCCTACAGTGAAAGCCCGGGAAAAATATTTCTTATAACATGAAAATGATATTCGAAAAGATGGATGGAAAATCAGATGCAGTTAATTTTACCCAATGAGTTGACCGGTGAAACAGGGGTGCGGAAGAAGAGAACAGAAGTAACAATGACCACCACCCGCTTAACACAATTACCCACAGAGTGGGTAACTGGGGATACCCTTTGCAATATCATATAAGAAACCTGCATCAATCCAATTTCTAAATATTTAGCCAAATTTTTTCGGAATTGATGAATAATACAAAGACAGCAACAAATTTAGGAGTCAACTCTCACTAAAGAAGATCTTGGCAAGCTTTCACAGGCATTGACCATTTCTAACAAGACCTTGGTTTCCATACTTTCTCACCTTCGTACATGAATGTTGCCAGTCTTTTACAAAGACAACCTTTGGTGCAATTCATTATATTCTTACTAAAATGTCTAATTTCTTTCACAACACCCACCATAACATCACCAATTGTCTTCTCTCCCTCTCAAATTTTATTTATTATTTAAAATATCATTATATTAGATTTCATTAGGGGTTCACATCCAAAATTTTCATAGATATTAAGATCTCTTGTTCTCATAGTATGCTGTATATCTTATGAGCACTATAATCTCACTGATTATGTTCCATCTTGTCATCACCTATGAGTCAGTGACTTGTCAAAACTAACAGAGGAACTAAACATGTTCTCAAGATCTACTTCTATTGACTTAATGGGAGTCTCAGAACTTTGTGATGGGTAACTTTTGATAAATTTCTTTAATAGAGATATGATAATTATACATAATTAATATCAAACTATTGCCTTCATGAATTTTCCAAATGAAAATTAGGATCCAAAATATTTGTAAATAAAATGTGGTTGACTGGTAAGCTTAGGTACAGTCATAAACTTACCAACACACTTTGATAGCTATTAATATAAAACCTTATAAACTTCCAATTATACAAAGAAAAGAGCAGATAAAAGAATAAAAAGCATGGTAAAGAAGCATAAAAAATCCAAAAAATTATTTAATGCAATGTCATATTTATGCGTTACTATTCATATGGCATGATTGAGTCTGTTCTATCTAGTTCGATATAAAAAAAGTCATACATGGTGACCGTTCTGTTTTTTCCCATTCAAGTGCAATGATTAGTATGGAAAACCATAGCCATGAACTTAAGTAAGAAGCTTAATTGAATTCAATTATCTGCAGAACTTTAGCTTTTGTGATTAGTCAGTTTCATTTTTTCCCCCTTCTCTGTACCAGAAAAATCAATTGATGTAGGTAAAATCCATTCAGATATGGAATCATCAAAGCAGCTATCTATGCTCATGAGAAGTTAAGAGGTCCAACTTAGAATCAGCAAAATAGATTACTTTGTTAATGTTCAAGTTGGAAAAAAGCTATCAAACAGACGACTACAGCCACAAAAGTATAGTGCAGGCACTAGGAGAAATATAAGACATGACTTCAGGAAGCAGAAGAACAACAAAAACATATAACAGGCCTCACCTGCTGATATGCGTGGAAGCAGAGTGCGGCAATGAGAGACCTTTTGTAGATCTGTCCGATATTCAGTCCCTAATATGCAATAAATAACAAAAATCACAGACTCATTAATCACTGATGTTACTTTATGAATGACCAAAAATGAAAATGGAAATGTAGCAATATCAGACTCTTGAAATTTACTTACAGCAGACTGCAGATATGAAGGGGTAAAATTTATGCCTTCCATGAAAATAGACACAGGGGCTAACAAGATAAAGGACATAATTGTGATTATTGAGAAGAGGGTAATGTTATCCAATGAATCCTGTTGAGAACGAACTGCTGGTCAGATGCCAATTTCAAACAGAAAGAAACAGAAAAAAAATATTAAAATAAATTATAAAACAAAATATCACAATGAATTGAAGTATGATAATTATTTTAATTCGTTGAGGAACAGAAAAAAAAAAATCAAAACTTCCCATGACACTAGCACTCCAATAACAATTAATTGGAAACAGAAAAAAAATGTAAAATAAATTCTAAAACAAAAATATTACAATGAACTGAAGTATGATAATTATTCCAATTTGATCAAGGAATAAAAAAATAAAATATTCCCATGACACTAGCAGTTCAATAACTATCAACTTCCTTTCTCCTTTGTAAACTAAATAACTACCAAAAACAGGTTATTAAGATCTGGATCCTGTAGATTACCTCTTTCTTAATCATGAACTTCTTGCTAAGAACATTACGAGATTGGTTTGTCAAATTTGATGCCATTGCACTCCAAAACCCGGACCTGATTTAGGAACAAAATGATGAGATTATTTTGTCAGAATCTAAGATAGCCATTTTAATTACTTCTGAGCTAATAATTTTTCTGTAACTGAACTCAAACAAAACAAGTAAATTCCCTTATAAAAAAGGATAATAAATAACATATAATCATATTTATTTTCTCACCAATTGAAGGAGGCCTCAGTGGCTGATGCCAGCGCCACTCCACCAACAATAGGAAGAAGGGAGGAGAGCACCCAGATTGTAGGAAACTGTAAGGGCAGGATAACAAAGGCATAAAGTTATAAACAACTTTTAAGGATAACTCTTAAAAAATGTCAGAGCCATGAATTCCTCAATCATCTGCCCAAGAGGGCAACTTTGATGTACATCATAGGCATCTCAGTCTCATGTCATGAAATTGGAGTATAGAAACTAAATCTCAATTGAGGATTTCAGGTGATGCAACTAATTAGGAAAGGGAGGCAAGAAAGAAACATGAGAAATGCTCACCTCTCCTAGAAACATAGCAGAGAGGACAACTGAGAAAAAGGGCTCCATAGCTTTAATTGTGTGAGTGAATGAAACAGACACTTTCCCAAGACTCATATTAGTAAACAGGTTGCCTAACGTGTGCACCACAGCAAGTGGCAGGATTGCTACAAGCTGTAAAATGAATAGACACAATAAGAAGTGCAATGTAAATTCAATAATTTAAAAACAGGATTACCCCCAACAACATTGAAATACCTGCGAACTGCTAATTTTTGGTCTCTTATATAGATTAAGTCCCCACATAAGAATAACAAGTACAGTCCCTACTGCAAACTGAACCACAGTGACAGTTACAGGGTATGGGTAGACCTTCAGAACCTGTGAGCAAAAGGTATCGTTAATTATGCTGGAGTCTATGTCTGACAAATTCAACAATAAACTTTTTCACATATTCATATAACCAAAATTTTCAAATATCAAGATTAACTGTCAATAATTAAAAATTGATTCGCATAATCCATGTATTGCCACCATTAATTACTGTCTTTTGACAGAATTTGGTTCATAAAAACACTTTCTAATGATCGGGGCTGCAAAGGCTTCATAATGTTCATAGATAATGACTCACTGTATCTCGCCAGTTAGGTTCTGTAAAATATCCCCTTGCACTTAACTTCAGTTTTTTTCTCAAAAACTTCCATGTGATCATTTTTGTTAGGACTAAAATGAACATAAAGATAATTAAATTTATAAAATTTGAAACACTTGCAACCGTGAATTTTCCGGAACATGAAACACTACCTTGTTTACATATTGTTGTTTTGATTCATTTTCAAAGTCATTTAATTTTTTCACAGTATGAAATTTACAGTTACAGAAATTCATCATTCTGGCATTCATGGGTGACAGGAATATAAAAAATAAACACTAAAAACCAGATCTTAGCCCATAACTTGAAACCTGACACATGGCTACTAAGAAAAGTGAGAGATCCTTATATCTTCCAAAAATAATAAACTCCCATTAGCATAATGTCATTAGTCTCAGTTTAGGGGAGGATCTGTCTTTCGTATCATAAATAATGATAATTTTCAAATTTATTTCCCAATCAAAAGATTCAATATTCCAGAGCTTTCAACCTTTAAAGCCAGCGTAATGAACACCAAGGAAACAATCAAATCCATCCTAGAAAAGAGCTCCAATAGTTCGATTTTCAAATATGAAAAACTCACATCAATTAAGCCTAACATGGCGGTATTACGTCAGTTCATCAGAGGCTTTGCTACGAAAAATCTCAAATTTCAGAACACACACCACAAAAACAAACCTGCTTGTTGTAGATATTGAAGTAGATATTGAAAAGGTACCAAAGACCGAACAACAACCCGAGCTGCAACGTCTGAACCAAGTTCCCCGACTTCTCGCTCTCCCCGGCGCTCTCCGGCACCGAACTCGCCCTAACCGTCAAATCACCCCTCCTCCGATCCTCAACGAGGGAGGAAGCAGAACCAAACGCGCCGAACCTCGACGAGGAGAGCGCAGCCGGCGTCCGAACGGAGGAAGAAGCAGAGACGCCATTGGAAGAGGCGAGATCAGGAGATTTGGAAGAAGAAGAAGAGAGAGAAATATGTCTGAATCTAGAGAGAGAAGCGGCAGGCTTGAGAGGTTTGGAGAGAGAGATGGAGGAGATGGAAGGAGAGAAAGTGAAAGCGGTGCTCTGCATTTTAGGCAAGGGAAGGAGTAAGGAGATGGAGATCCGGATCGGCAGCGAGAGAGAGAAAGTGAAGGAAAGTGAGAGCAAAAGAGAGAAAAAAGGAGGTAGGCGGAATCGTTGGAATGTCCGCCCAGTAGCGAAGAAGTTGGTGCGTTTAAAGAGCTTGGAATTGAGGGTTTGGTGCGCTGCCTGCCCAAGACCAGCGACCGCATATTCCCCTGGATGTTACTTTGCCGGGAATTCTCCACTTGGTCACAAATTCGGACCTAGTTATTTTCTACTTTGTTTTTTGTTTTTTTTTTTTTCCAATTTTATTTATTTATTTAAGATAAATAAAACACACTAACAAAAGTGATAGATTGATAAGAAGTGTGTTTTTTTTAAAAAAATTTAAATTTAAATTATTTTAATAAAATCTTTATCATATAAAATAGAAAAAGAATCACAAATAAAAATTTTAGTATATGTTTGGATACATTTTCTATTTTCTATTTTTTAAAATCGAAAAGAATAATACTAATTTTTATGTAAGATACTAGAACTTTTCAATATTTATTAAAAAATTAATGGTTTTGAAAATCCTTAAAAAAAAAAAAAAAGGAAATAATTATATCAATTGGGTAGATAATTCCCGTAATGGTACTAGTATCATTATGATCTCATTTTCATCATCAATATAAAAGGGGTTTTTTTTTCTCCTTTTTTATGAAAATATTTGCATTGACTTTTTATTCGTTTCTTTGCACTCTTTGGTTGTTGAGAAAATTAGGAGAAAATTGATAACAAAATTTAAGTTTTGCGGTTGGTGTTGCTTTGGTGTTTAAAGTTTTGAAACTTGAGCTAAATGGTTGTACTAATGTAGATTTTTGTTGTATAGATTATGATTGAATTATAGTTCACACACTTGTGTACACATCTAAGAATACAAATGTGGAATTTGAACGATTGTATAAGACAAAATTATACTAACTATGCAATATTAATGAATTAATAGTATAAAAAGTGTATAAGGTGGTTCATTATGAAGGAATTAGGTTATTTCCTATCAACTTCCCTATTTTTTTCCCTCACCCAAGGGTTGTTCACCTCCACGAAATATATTGATACATCACACACTCACCCCATGTATGTTTTTACACTAATACATTAGAGTTTTGAATCCCTATTCCCACTAAATGTATAGGGTTTCCTCTTCAGAAGCAACCGATTTATGGATTTCTTCTCCTAAACTATTGGAAATATGGTTAACATATTTATCCACAAATCCAAGAATATGGACATGGATTTTGAACTGAACTAACTGTACGAAGGATATACAAGGTAGTCCATTTAAAAAAAAAAATGAATATTTCTTGTCAACTGCCATACTTCTTTTGCTAAGCACAAGGGTTGCTCACTTCCAAAAAAATACATTGCATATCACACACTCGTCTCATGCAAGTTGGTGCACCTCCATATTGAAGTTTGAATCCCTAACTCCACAAAATGTACATGGTGTCCTCTTCAAAAGCAATTGGTCCACGAATTCCTTTTATTAAACTATTAGAAATATTATTAATATACTTGTGCACATACCTAAGAATATGGA